>NC_064852.1:62983206-63045706 GCF_024139225.1 Suncus etruscus | reverse complement strand
TTCGCAGGCATAACTTTGTCACAGAATTTGAAATTCCTGCACTGTGCAGCCACAAATGCAGCCCCACAACAACTCCAAGTCTTTTCAGTACTGTCATCCTAGAAGGAACACACCAAATTAGATGGCAAAATAGCATAAAAGCCACCTTAGTTAACAAACTAAACCAATAACAGAATGATAGATAGTAGCAAATAGCTTACTAAACCTTCAGAAATTGTCTTAATGACCCCATTACTAGATATAATAGTTTTCACAAAATTTTCTTTTGCTGTATTTTTAAAAAATAATTTAGCTGTAAACAAGCAATATAAAAAATTATTTTGTGCCTATCAAAGGGGCAGGCTTGGGGTGGGTGGAAATTCAAGGACAATAGTGAAAGGAATTTTATACTGGTGTTGGGATTGATGTTGGAATATGGAATAGTAAACACATGTATTCTGAGCAACTATATAAACCATGGTGTTTATAAATAAAGTACTGGGTGAGAAACTGTGAGTGTTGCCTATGCGTGTTTTTCTACTGTCCTGTGTCCTGAACCTCTCGTTAGTGGGCGACAAGGGCCCAGCAAAATCACTCTCTAGAAGAGCACTTAGCTCCGCTTTGCTTCACAGCTGTGCACTCTTTCTAATGAAAGAACGCCACTACAATACTCAGAATAAATCACACTAGGAACTGTGCTGGATCTCTGAAGCCCAGCATATCTCTCTGGACTGTCTTCTCTGTTGTGTGCTCGGACCTAAGATTTGATCTTGTGTGTGGCTTCATCCTCAGAGGGCTCCCCTTCCTTGGAGGTTAGTTGACCCGCCCAGAAAGGGTGAAGCCAGAAGAGCATGGCCGCACACATCATTTAGCCAATGAATACCACTAGAACACGCAGAAAAATCCATAATACAAGTGTGACAATGGGGAAACAATGCAGGCCAGCACCAAGCATAGAGAAAGAATATGGCAACTCTGATGACCAGAAAACTGCCAACCAACTAGTGAGTCTCTCAGATATGGAGTTTAGAGAAGAAATATGGAGGATGCTCACAGAACTCAAAGAACGCATAAATCGAGTTAAACAGAATACTAATAAGAACCAAGAATATATGAAGACAGAAATCAGAAAACTCCAAAGTGAAATAACAGATCAAATAACAGGTCTGAAAAACTCAGTAGACAAATTGACAGACAAAATGGATAAGCTCTCCATCAGGGTAACAGAAGCTGAGGATAGAATTAGTGAGCTGGAAGATGCGATGCATAACAACTCCATACAGCAGAAGAGATTGGAAAAAAGCCTTAAAGCAAATTATCAGACAATGGAAAAATTAGTCAAAGAATATGAACAGATGAAAATAAAAGTCTATGATAAGCTCAACAGAAACAACTTAAGAATAATTGGAGTACCAGGAAGAAAATCTCCAGGAAGAATCACGGTCAAGAACATCATAAAAGAGAATCTACCAGAGCTAAAGTATACATACAAACAAATCCTGCACGTCCGAAGAGTACCAACTAAAAGAGACCCCAGAAAAAACACCCCAAGACACATCCTAGTCACAATGACTAATCCCACAGATAGAGAAAGAATTTTGAAAGCAACAAGATCAAAAAGGGAAATTATATTCAAGAGAGCATCCTTGAGATTTACAGCAGACCTGTCACAAGAAACACTCAAGGCCAGAAGGCAGTGGTGGGATGTAGTGATAAAACTCAATGAAATAAATGCTTCACCTAGAATACTGCACCCAGCAAAACTCAATTTCAGGTTTGAAGGAAGAATACATGGGTTCACAGATAAACAACAGCTCAGAAACTTTACAGCCTCAAAACCAGCCTTAAAAGAAAAACGGAAAGACCTAATTTAAGACAAGACTGACCAACAGACACACCAAATTTTGACACAAAGATGGCACTAAATCCCATGACAATTCTTTCTCTCAATGTCAATGGACTAAATGCACCAGATAAAAAAACACAGAGTGGCTAACTGGATCAAAAAACTCAATCTAACCTCCTGCTGCCTACAAGAAACACATCTGAATAGTCAGAACAAACATAGACTCAAAATCAAAGGCTGGAGGAAAATCATCCAAGCAAACAACACCCTTAAAAAAGCTGGAGTAGCCATACTAGTATCAAATGATGCAAACTTTATACTCAGAAAAGTGGTAAGGGACAAAGATGGACATTTTGTATTAATCAAGGAATATGGAGAGCAGGAATAAATCAGTCTCCTAAACATGTACGCACCAAATTAGGGGCCAGCAAAATATTTAATACAATTGTTGACAAATCTGAAAAAGAATATCAATAAGAACACAATAATTGTGGGAGAACTCAACATGGCTTTGTCAACACTTGATAGGTCAACCAGACTGAAACAAACAAGAATATACTAGACCTGAAAAGAGAAATGGAAAAAAGAGGCCTTGTAGATATATAGGACAATCCACCCTCATAAACCTGGTTACACATTATTCTCCAATGTACATGGGACATTCTCCAGGATAGACTACATGCTGGCACATAAAACATACCTCCATAATATCAAGAGGATAGAAATTTTGCAGACTACCTTTGCTGACCACAAGGCTCTGAAATTACTAGAGGTAAGGTGTCTGCCTTATAGGTGCTAGCCAAGGAAGGACCACGGTTCGATCCCCTGGCATCCTTGATGGTCCCCCCAAGCCAGGGGCAATTTATGAGCACTTAGCCAGGAGTAACCCCTGAGCATCAAACGGAAGTACACCCCCAAAAATGTAAAAAAAAGGCTCTGAAATTATATATGAACTTCAAGGGACACAGAAGAAAAACTTTTAACACCTGGAAATTAAACAGCCTCATACTGAATAACCAGTGGGTCTGAGATGAAATCAAAGAAGAAATCAAATGAAGAAGAAGAAGAAGAAGAAGAAGAAGAAGAAGAAGAAGAAGAAGAAGAAGAAGAAGAATTCAAAACTTTTCTGGAAACAAATGATAATAAAGACACAGTAAAATCAGTACTGAGAGGAAAATTTATAGTTTTGCAAGCACAAATCAGGAAGGAAGAAGGCAATACCTGATTAGCTTAATGACACAGTTCATGGAATTAGAAAGTGCTCAACAAAAGGAACCAAAAATATGGAGATAGAAGGAAATAACAAAGCTGAGAGCAGAAATCAACAAAGTGAAAACCCAAAAAACAATTTGAAAGATCAATGAAAGCAGAAGTTGGTTCTTCGAAAAAATAAGATTGATAGACCATTAGCAAAACTAACAAAGAAAGAGAGAGAAAATTGATAACTTGCATTAGAAATGGAAAAGGGGAGATCACTACCGATATTGCAGAGATTCAAAGGGTACTCAGAAACTACTTTGAGAAACTCTATGCCACTAAAATGGAGAACCTAGAAGAAATGTATGAATTTTTGAACTCTTATAACCATCCACGGTTGAATAAAGAGGATGTAGCATATCTAAACACCCCCATTACTATTGAGGAAAATAAAATGCTAATCAAATGTCTGCCCAAAAACAAAAGCCCAGGCCCAATTGGATTCACTAATGAGCTCTTTGAAACCTTTCAAGAGGAACTACTACCAACCATAGCCAGGCTCTTTCATGAAATCGAAAAAACAGGAACACTTCCAATTAGCTTTTATGAAACCAACATCACCTTGATACCTAAACCAGACAGAGATTCTACCAAAAAAGAAAATTACAGACCAATATCTCTGATAAATACAGATGCAAAGATCCTCAACAAAATCCTGGCAAAAAGAATTCAATGCCTCATCAAGAAGATCATTCATTATGATCAAGTAGGCTTCATCCCAGGAATGCAAGAATGGTTTAACATCCAAAAAATCAATCAACATAATACACATCAACAACAAGAAAAATAAAAATTACATGAGCATATCAATAGATGCAGAGAAAGCATTTGATAAGGTCCCACACCCATTCTTGATCAAAATTATCAGCAAGATGGAAATGAAAGGAACCTTTCTCAATATAGTTAAGGCCATCTACCACAAACCAGTGGCAATTATTATCCTCAGTGAAGAAAAACTAAAAGCCTTCCCTCTTAATTCTGGCACAAGGCAAGGCTGTCCTCTCTCACCACTCCTATTCAACACAGCACTGGAAGTACTTGCTATAGCGATCAGGCAAAAAAAAAAAAAAAAAAAAAAAAAAAAAAAAAAAAAAAAAAAAAAAGAAAAAGATATCAAGGGAATCCAGATAGGAAAGGAAGAAGTCAAGCTCTCACTGTTTGCAGATGACATGTTACTCTACTTAAAAAACCCCAACGACTCTACCAAAAAGCTTCTAGAAACAATAGACTCATATAGCAACGTGGCAGACTACAAAATTAACACACAAAAATCAATGGCCTTTCTATACACAAATAATAATAGGGAAGAAATGGACATTAAGAAAACAATCCCATTCACATTAGTGCCACACAAACTCAAATATCTTGGAGTCAACTTGACTAAAGATGTGAAGGACCTATACAAAGCAAACTATAAAACTCTGCTCCAAGAAATAAGAGAACACACAGAAATGGAAACATATAGCCTGCTCCTGGATTGGTAGGATTAACATAATTAAAATGGCAATACTCCCCAAGGCATTGTACAGATTTAATGTGATCCTTCTAAAGCGGTGATCCTCAAACTATGGCCCACGGGCCACATATTGTATTTGAATCTGTTTTGTTTCTTCAGTGCAAAATAAGATATGTGCAGTGTGCATAAGAATTAGTTCATAAGTTTTGTTTTTACTATAGTCAGACCCCCCAATGGTCTGAGGGACAGTGAACTGGCCCCCTGTTTAAAAAGTTTGAGGACCCCTGCTCTAAAGATACCCATGACATTGTTCAAAGAAGTGGATCAAGCACTTTTGAAATTCATTTGGAACAATAAACACCCTCAAATAGCTAAAGCAATCATTGGTAAAAAAAAAATATGGGAGGCATTACTTTCCCCAACTTTAAACTGTATTACAAAGCAATAGTTATCAAAACAGCATGGTATTAGAATAAAGACAGACCCTCAGATCAGTGGAATAGGGTTGAATACTCAGAGAGTGTTCCCCAACATACAATCACCTAATCTTTGATAAAGGAGCAAAGAAAGCCTCTTCAACAAGTGGAGTTGGTACAACTGGCTAGCCACTTGCAAAAAAGAGTACTTAGACCCCCAGCTAACATCATGCATAAAGATAAAATCCAAATGAATTAAAGACCTCAATATCAGACCTGATACCATAAGGTATATAGAACAACATATAGGTAAAACACTCCATGACATTGAGACTAAATGCATCTTCAAGGAGGAAACCGCAGTCTCCAAACAAGTGATGGCAGAGATTAACATATGGGAATATATTAAGCTGAGAAGCTTTTGCACCTCGAAGGAAATAGTGTTCAGGATACAAGAGCCACCCACTGAGTGGGAGAAACTATTCACCCAATACCCATCAGATAACGGGCTAATCTCCAAAAATATACATGGCACTGACAGAACTTTTACAAGAAAAAAAACATCTAATCCCATCCAAAAAAATGGGGAGAAGAAATGGACAGATACTTTGACAAAGAAGAAATACAAATGGCCAAATGGCACATAAAAAAGTGCTCCACATCACTAATCATTAGGGAGATGCAAATCAAAACAACTATGAGGTATCACTTCACACCACAGAGATTGGCACACATCACAAAGAATAAGAACAAGCAGTGTTGGTGGGGATGTGGAGAGAAAGGAACTCTTATCCACCACTGGTGGGAATGCTGTCTAGTTCAATCTTTATGGAAAACGATATGGAGATTGCTCCAATAACTGAAAATTGAGTTCCCATACGATCCAGCTATACCACTCCTAGGAATATACCCTAGGAACACAGAAATACAATACAAAAATCTCTTCCTTACATCTATATTCATCGCAGCACTATTTACCATAGCAAGACTCTGGAAACAACCAAGATGCCCTTCAACAGATGAATGTCTAAAGAAACTGTTACATATACACAATGGAATATTATGCAGCCATCAGGAGAGATGAAGTCATGAAATTTTCCTATACATGGATATACATGGAATCTATTATGCTGAGTGAAATACGTTAGAGAGAAAGATGCAAAATGGTCTCACTCATCTATGGGTTTTAAGAAAAATGAAAGACATTCTTGCAATAATTTTTAGAGACAAAAGAGAGGAGGGTTGGAAGTCATATCCCACTTTATGAACCCCACCACAAAGACTGATGAGTTTAGAGAAATAACTACATTGCGAACTATCCTAACAATGAGAATACATGAGGGAAATAGAAAGCCTGTCTAAGACAGCTGGCCAAAGGCCTTCAGGCCTTCAGGACTGACCAGTTAGTCCTGGAGACCGAGAGCCCCCCCACACCAAACTGACTTTTTTTTTTTTGGTTTTTGGGTCACACCTGGCAGTGCTCAGGGATGACTCCTGGCTCTATGCTCAGAAACTGCCCCTGGCAGGCACAGGGGACCATATGGGATGCCGGGATTCTAACCGATGACTTTCTGCATGAAAGGTAAACGCCTTACCTCCATGCTATCTCTCCGGCCCCTGCCAAGCTGACTTTCAAGGCCTGGTCTGGCATCTGAGCTTTGGGGGGATGGGGAGGAGGCAAACTCCTACCCCATGCTTTTTCATACTGGAGAGAAAGGCTGCAGCTGGACCCAGACGATCCCACATGCTAGGATTCCTGCTCCTCTCCTATGGGTATGGCTGGGAATATGGACAGACAGCTGGCCAATGGCCTCCTGGACTGACCACTTAGTCCAGGAGACCGAGATCCCCCTCATGCCAAACTGGTTCAGGGCCAGGTTTGTCAACTGGGCTGTGGGGGGGGGAGAGGAGGAGGGAAACTCTAATCCCATGCTTTTTTAAACTGGAGAGGAAGGCTGCAGCTGGACCCAGAAGATCCTACATGCCAGGATTATTGCTCCTCTTCTACTGGCATGGCTGGGAATCTGGACAGACAGTTGCCAAAAACCTTCAGGACTGACCAGTTAGTCCTGGAGACCGAGAGCCCCCCACGCCAAGCTGGCTTTCAAGGCCAAGTCTGGCATCTGAGCTCTGGGGGGAGAGGGAAGGAGGGAAACTGCTCCCATATTCATACTGGACCCCCTGCAGTGATGTTTTTTTTTTTTATTAATACTCGTTTTTATAACTGCGCGGGTGCAAATGTAACAAATATACTTTTTAAGCATTATCTAAAAATGTTCTTCATTCTAGACGGTTCCTAGGAAAGAAAACGGAATACCAAAGATTTGGATGATAACACTCAAATAGATCTATAAAGTTAATCTTTATGGACGTGACTTTCCATACTGATTCCAAGCCGAAATCACAATTATATATATATATATTGTATATAGCCCCTGTCATGTATTGCCTCTCCCCTACCCCTGTGTCTCCTCTATTCCCTCATTTTTCAATCCTGATCCGTTATCTTCCCCTAATTTAACCTTCTTTACCCTGAGTTCCTAACTTTGTAGGCACCAGGATTGACCTCCTGCCCCAACAGACCACCGTCCAGCTCCTCAGTGAAAGACACCCTCAGTGTCCCCAGTCTCATGCATTGGCAAAGAACTACAACCAGCACGCCTGCTGACTCATGCTTGATGGCCCCTCTCACTCCCACCAAATTGTGGACTGTTGCACTATACAGGAATCAGCCTCAGCAAAACTCCCAGCTCAAAGACACTATATGGTCTCTTAATGCAGCAAAGCATCTCTCAAACTCAATTCCAAGGCCTCTGAATCGAAATGTACCTTGGCTTTTACTCCCCACAAGAATATATCAAAAGACTTAATTGGGAGTCTTATATTGCCTATGGAAGTTCAATACCTGTATAACAATACATCTTAAGATGTGTATTCCTAAATATACAAGTTGCCTCCTCCACTGCTTGTTTTATTCGAATACCTTTTCTTTTTAACTCAGTTTTATTTATTTGTTCTATTTTAATATATACATTTTTTTCTCTATCCTTGCCATTTTTAGTGCTGCTTGGTACAAAAAGCCTTGACTGGGATAAAAGCTCAGAACAAAACCAAACGACAGAGACTGTGTATGCAGGCTGTCATCCTTACCCAGAATAGCACCAGCAACACAGTATTACACCATACATTTTTGTATGTGCACAGTAAAAAAGGGGGAAACCATAGACACAGAAACAAGATCTTATCTTCTAGGGATAAGAACTCACTTTTTATAGCAGAAGGGTGCCTCCCATCCTGAACATGTGTCATGCTCATGTCCCCAGGAGATTGGACAATTCGAAACCAGGGATCTCTGATGTAGAAATGATACAGCTCCAGGCAACACCACCAGGATGAACATGTGTCATGCTCATGTCCCCAGGAGATTGGACAATTCGAAACCCCAGATCTCTGATGTAGAAATGATACAGCTCCAGGCAACACCACCAGGAACTAAGCTCCATTGGGAGATTTATAACACTACTATGGCACCAACTTGTGCCAGTTTTGATATGACAATGAGGAAAGAAAAACTTGACTGAAGACCAGGCTATCCTATCACATCACCTAACACTAAATGGAAATCAGAAGAGATATCGTCCTTTGAACTGTGAAAAATAAGAGCACCAATAACAGAAAACTGACTTTGTCAACCGTGACTGAACAGAGCCTACCTTGGGACTAATAAGGAAAACCCTACCCTAGGCTGTAGTCCAGGAAACATAAAAACAACAACAACAACAACAGCAAGATGTCTTATTGCAGAGGTCCAACTTAGACAACAGAGACTGAGCAGAACCTTTGGATCCATAATATCCTAGGCTTCGGCTTAGGGACTGAACGAAAACAGGGAACAAGTGTTACAGAAGACTGAACACCACAACAATGATGAATAGGAACCTCTAGAACCTAGAGACTCTATCCTAGACCCTGACCTATAACCTGCGCAAATACCAAGATTGCTAGCTACAGTGGCTTGATTTTCTCACACACAACCGAGAGGAAACTTTCCTGGCATCACAAAAAGCCTTTGGGATGGGTTAATGAGTATATATGGAGCCAGGGGTTGATCCCATGATGGTATGCTTCAAGGATGGAGAAACCCTGAATCTCTTAGGCCACAGGAATTCCCTTTCTTCCCCAATGCTTACTGTGCCTATGCAAAAAAAAAGTGGGAGGAATGCCAAACCCTACCACTCCAGCACCCATACTTTTGTTTTGTTTTGATTTGTTAGTTTTTGACTTTATTTTCCTTCTCCTTTTTCTTCCACTTTTCTCATTCTTTTTCACTCTTTTGGTTATTATTTAGAGATTTATTTTTATTTTTATTTGCCGGGTCCATTTTTTTCCTTTATTCTTCCATTTTTTTTTCTTTGTTTTCTCTCTCTCTTCTTTCTTTTTTTTTTGGTAGTTGTCACCAAAATTTTTTCACCCCTTTTTCTCATCCTTTTTATCTCCAGTAATGGTGGAATAGATGCTCAATCTACAACAAGCTGTAAAGTGGAGACCAGTTGCACTAGCAATCTGGGGGGTAAAGGAGGGAGCTATGGGATGCATACTGGGAACAGGGGTGGAGTGAGGACAGCACTGCTGGTGGGAATGCCCCTCATTCATTGTCACTATGTACCATAAATGATGCAGTGAAAGTTTGGTAATGCGCTTTGGTCACAATAAAAATTAAAAAAAATTTTACGAGTGTAATAAAACATATGGGTGTAATTAAACATAGAATACTCAATATAAATAAACAATATGTTAATTCAAAAAAAACAAATAAATATAAAAATAAAAAAAAAGCCTGTCTAGAGTACAGGTGGGGGCGGGGTGGGGAGGAGGGATATTTGGGACATTGGTGGTGGGAATGTTGCACTGGTGATGGGGGGGGTGTCCTCTTATATAACTGAAACCCAACCACAATCATGTTTGTAACCAAGGTGTTTAAATAAAAAATATTATTTAAAATAATAATAATAATAAAGTACTGAAAAAGTAAACAGAGACCTGAGCAATAGTACAATTAGTAAGGTGCTTGTCCTGCATGCAGCTGAGCCAAGTTTGATTCTTGGCACCCCAAATGGTCCCCCACGTCCACCAGGAGTAATCACTAAACACAAATATAGGAGTCAGCTTTCAACAAAGCCAGGTATGATTCTAAAACAAATAAAAATCAAATTAATTGAATAATAAAAAGTAAAGCTAATCTTATCATCTCTATTGAGATTATTTTACCCTGCTCTATGCTTCCAGGCCCATGCCCTACCTTATACTTTTTGGTAATTTGTAAACTTTTCTTAATTGCTCATTTGCTCCACTTTCTAACATCTATCTTTCTAGCTCATTGCTTTAGTTTATTACATCTAACAATCTTTTCACTTTAGCATTTCTGGTCTATTATTATTCTGCTACACTTTCTACTTTACACTCCTCCCTCCAATTTTATCAACTTTAAATCTCTTGCATACATATTCAACCCTTTTTAGCTTAATTGCATTTACCTGTAAAACTCATAATTTGGTTACATTCAATACCATTTATAACTTAAAAAAGTGTAACAGGAAAAAACATGAGATCGTGCTACACCAATGGTCTTTTTTTTTTTTTTCAGTTTTTGGTTTTTGGGTTACACCCGACAGCACTCAGGGGTTACTCCTGGCTCTATGCTCAGAAATTGCTCCTGGCAGGCTCAGGGGACCATATGGGATGCTAGGATTTGAACCACTGACCTTCTGCATGAGAGGCAAACGCCCCTTCGGCCCTTACACCAATGGTCTTATTTTAACTTATTTGTGACACAAACTGCAATGAACCTCAATTCTGTCTAACAATTGTGCCAATACTCATTATTCAACTTATTCCACTAAGCTACTCTCTCATATGTGTCTTCACTCATCTTGAATTCATCTCCTGTTTTCACTTTTAGCTGGTAATCTGGCAGTTGTCTTTGTTAGGAAAAATTCAAGCAACAAGGAGTGAATTCCCTAGAATTTCATCATCACTGGTATCTGCGCTGTGATTTAAGCCTATAATATAGGTGAATTTTCCAAACTTTTACTAAGAGTCAATCCCTAAACGTATATACTCCTGTCACATTTTGCCTACTTAAGGCATTTTCCCAGCATCAGTTCTTTCTACTCTATTCTCTGTAACATACAATTTATTGTCTCTTCTAGATTTTTTTCAAAAGCAGAACATACATACTATAATTTATCCCATTCTAAAACAACTAATCTTGATCCACTTCCTCATGACCTACTACTCAACTTTTGCAAGGTTTCTTCGCTGTTAACTTTGCTGGGTATTTGTGAATCCAAGAACAGTCCCCAGAATGAGAAATTACTTCCCATCCCCTTGTCCCCTTTCGGGGGAAGACCTTGGTAATATTTATCCGCAGCAAATAATAATCCACACAGACAAGAACGATAGGGTTTAAAAGATCGGGCAAGGAGAGCCAGAGAATCCTTCTGCAGCCAGCAGCTTTTTCACAGAAGGACCCCTCACTCCTGTCCCTCAAGCTATTTATTGCCAACTCCACAGCGCCCCACCTGGAAGGGTTAGGTGGGGCAAAAGTCACAGAACAATCCTAAGGAAACACTTTTATATACAATTCCAAGAATCATCTTATGGAAACTTTTTCATATGCTACAAACTTTCTGTTCTTCTTTTAGGAAATTTTCTCAATATAGCTGTCTATACCCATTGTCTGTGATTTCTCTTTTCCTGGGTTCTTTTAATACAATGTGCCCATCTCTCAATCAAAACCATGCTAATTAACACCACTAATGAAATCTGCAAGCTGACATCTTATGATCACCTTTTTTTTTTGAGACCATTGTAAATTACAAATCTTTCACAATTGTATTTCAGGCATCTAGTAGCAAGTGATTAGGGCCATTCCCACCACCAGTTTTGACCTTCCTCTGCCACTGTTCTCAAAATGCATCCCATACCTCCACCCTTCGTCCACTGGACTACTATTGTAACAGATCCATTTTGTGTTTATATTTTGTGTTATATTTTGGGTCTTTAATTTTACTTGGTGCTCCTGAGACCACATGGCCCCTGGGTCCCATCTACTTTCTTTTTCTTTTCTCAATTTGTAGAAATACATAAAAGTCTGAGGCAGAACAAAATGATTCAAGTTCTAAGATTCTTTTTTTTTTCTTTTCTTTTTTTTTTTTTAATTTTTGGGCCACACCCTTTGATGCTCAGGAGTTACTCCTAGCTATGTGCTCAGAAATTGTTCCTGGCTTGAGGTACCATATGGGATGCTGGGGGATCAAACCACCATCCATCCTAGGTTAGCGTGTGCAAGGCAAACGCCCTACCACTTGTGCCACCACTCTGGCCCATAAAGTTCTAAGGTTCTACACAAAAGGCCAGAATCTCTATCCAGAAGATATAAATTTAAAAGGGGGCAGGTGTGGCAAGATTTTTTTTTGCATAGGCATAGTAAATGTTGGGTAAATTAGAAAGGAAATTTTCTTGGCCCAAGAGATAGAAAGTGTTAAACCTTCCAATCTGTGAACAGGGTATGTGTCTCCATTTCCTGTGTCCTCTTTTATTTCTTGAAGTAATGCTTTTAGTTTTCTTTGTCTAGGTCCTTCACCTCTTTAGTTAAATTGACTCCCAGGTATTTGAGTTTGTGTGGCACTAATGTGAGTGGGATTGGTTTTTTTTTAAGTCCATTTCTTCTCTATCATTACTTGTGTAGAGAAGGCCATTAATTTTTTAGGTTGCCACTTTGCTATATAAATTTATTTTTTCTAGAAGCTTTTATTGTTTCATTGCATCACTATTTACTATCATGACAATGGTGGTGAGTGAGAGAAATAGAATGCCTGTCTCGAGTACAAGCAGGGAGTGGGGGAGGACTGAGTTGGGGGGCATTGGTCGTGGGAAGGTTCGCTAGTGAAAGGGGATGTTCTTTTATGTAACTGAAACCAAAGTACAAACATATTTGTAATCATGGTGCTTAAATAAAGATAGTATTAAAACAAACAAAAACGAGATAGAGGGTGTCTCCACCCATGAAGCCTACTATCATATGACCTATTAAAGACTCCAGGTATGTTAGTGTTCAACCCCAAAGTCTTTCATTATGGTCCCAGGAGAAGTTCTGTCCAATTGAAGTTGTCAAAGTCAGTCCTCTGTAATTAGAGGTTTTTTGCACGTATCTTGGATTTTGCACAGATTCTAGGATGAAATGTAGGGTAAAGTCTTTCTTTATGGTCCCAGGAAAAGTTCTGCACAGTCACAGTTGTCATAGTCAGTCTTCTGTAATAGAGATCTTGGTTTTTGCACAGATCTTAGGATAGAGCATCATCTGATTTTATCTCACTGTCAGGTGGTGAGTTAGGGCAACTGCCCTTAGATTGAGTTGTTGTTGTTTCCTTATTGTCAGGGTGTCATATGAACCTACTCTGGAGCAAGTTGATGCCAGAGTAGTATTAGGGCTTCCCCGGAGGGAGTTTGATTCTGGTGCTGGTGCAGAAAAAATGTGCAGTTCTGATTTATGATCACCTTTTAATAGATAACTTAATTATCAGAAATCATTTCATAGTGTTGCTCCCTCTCTTCTTAAAATATCTCTGTGGGGCCAGAGAGATAGCACAGTGGTGTTTGCCTTGCAAGCAGCCTAATCAGGACCTAAGGTGGTTGGTTCGAATCCCAGCGTCCCATATGGTCCCCTGTGCCTGCCAGGAGCTATTTCTGAGCAGATAGCCAGGAGTAACCCCTGAGCACCGCCAAGTGTGGCTCAAAAACAAATATAGATAGATAGATAGATAGATAGAGATAGATAGATAGATAGATATAGATATATAGATATAGATATATCTTGTATTTTCAAAAATACAACATACTCAATTCAATTTTCCAACACTGGTTTCTCCTTTTTTTTTTTACTGACTTTCCTTCTTTTTTTATTCATCTCTTGGTAATAAGGTGAATCAGAGTTCTCTTATCATTACTTCCTGATGATATTTTTTAGGCTTACAGTTTTAAATTAAACCAATATGTTGCTATTCAAAATTTATGCTATTTTTACCCCAAATGCACCAACAATAAGATATGGTACCATTCCCTTTTGCAAAGGCATACTAAAAAAGGGGAAATTTTATGTATAGAAATAAGCTTTTATCTACTAGGGATAAGAACCCATAAATTTTATAATATAGGGGAGCCTCCCACCCTGAACATGTGTCATGTGGACCCATCTTAGACTCCATGTGATCAGACAGTGACTATCTAATCCTGAATCCTAGATCCCAGACATACAACTGACAAAATTCCCTGCAACAGCACCAAGAACCAAACTCCCCCTGGGAAATTCCTAATGCTGCTCTAGCACCAACTTGTGCTGGTTTTGATATGACATCCTGACAACGAGGAAACAGCAACAACTTGATCTAAAAGCAGGTTGTCCTAACTCATCGCCTAACAGGAAGTTGAAATCAGAAGACATGTCATCCTTAGATCTGTGCAAAAATCAAGATCACTAATCTCAGAAGACTGACTTTGACAGCCATGATTGGACAGAACTTATCCTGGGACCAATAAGAAAGATTCTACCCTAGGCTTCAGATTAAGATTTGTATAATAACCAAGATCTCTAATTACAGGGTCTGACTTTCACAACTGAGACTGAGCAGAACTTCTGGAACCATAATGAAAGTCTCTATCCTAGGCTTTGTCCTAGGATCTGTGCAAAAACCAAGACCACTAATTAGAGAAGACTGATTACAACAACAGTGATGGAACAGAACTTCTAGAACTGTAAAGAAAGACTCTATCTAGACTTATCTATCTATCTATCTATCTATCTATCTATCTATCTATCTATCATCTATCTATCTACCTACCTACCTACCTACCTATCTATCTATCTATCTATCATCTATCTATCTATCTATCTATCATCTATCTAATCTATCTATCTATCTATCTATCTATCTATCTATCTATCTATCTATCTATCTTCTCTATTTAGATAGTATCTAGACTCTATCTAGGCTTCATCCTATGACCTGTGTGTATGGAACCTGTAGTTGTTCCCATGACAGTATGCTTCAAGGGAGGAGAAACGCGGTATATCTTAGGCCAAGGGAATGCCCTTTCTAATTTCCCCAATACTTACTGTGCCTTTGCAAAAAAAAAAAAAAAAAAAAAGTAAAAATAAAAAAAGAAACATAAACCTTTTTAGTAGTTGCTGGTTTTGTTTTTTATATTGTTTTGTGTTGTTGTTGTTATTGTTTGTTTTGTAGTTGCTGGTTTTGGGTTTTAGTTTTTTGGTTTTAGTTGTTGGTGGTTTGTTGGTTTTTTTGTTATCTTTTTCTTCTTTTTTCCCTTTCTTCTTTTAAATTGATATTTATAACATCTAGACAGACTCTTCTCAGTTTTCTTTCTCTTTTCATTTTTTTCCAACAGAACCACATAACTTGAATCATCTTGTTTAGCCTCATAATTGTGTGGGGGTGGGAGGATAGATGGTATCAGGACCAAATAGTTGTATGAAAATTGAGTGGAAATAAAAAATGATCAGACTTAAACACCAAACCCAAAATCAACGACAATAGCATTGATACCCAATCTACAACAAGCTGCACAATAGAGGACCAGTTACACTAGCATTTCGGGGTGCAAAGGAGGGAGATATAGGATGCATGCTGGGAACAGGGGTGGAGGGAGGACAACACTGGTGGTGGGAATGCCCCTGATTCATTGTCACTATGTACCTTAAATATTACTGTGAAATATTTGCAATTCACTTTGGTCACAATAAAGATTATTAAAAAAAAACTCATGCTGCTAAATTAAATTTCTCTCTTGAAAGCATATCTGAAAATGAATTGAGAAAGAATGACCCCAAAAGGCTAGTTCAGAAAAGAATTGAGAAAACCTTAATGTTTCACTTTATGGTAATCTAACACAGGCACCCAACAACAACTACTACTCCCTGACTTCTGCTCACCCCACACACCTCAAAAAAGGAGAGAAAACCAAAAAAGCTTTGTGAAATGCATAGAAACTCCTTTTCAACGTTACCACATTATAAGATTCAAATATTCAACTTGCATACATACAACAAAAATTGCAAGGCATATAAAGAAATAGGAAAATGTGCCTTTTCAAAGAAACAAAATAAGTGGACAAAAGAAATCCCTGATGAAGCTTAGATATCAGAATGAAAATACAAAGTCTATAAAACAATTGTCTAAAAGATTTTGTGGAATCCCAGGAATGGTTAAGTCATAAAGTGTTTGCATTGCAGACATGAGGACAAGAATTTAATACTCTGCATCACCTGGCATGCTGTATGTGATACCAAGAGCAATGTCATTAGTGATCCCCAGTAGTAAAGCCAAATATGTTCTACCTGAGACCACAAAATCAAAGTAAAAGAAAGTTAATATTAATGTTTGAATAAGAATAGAATGAAGGGGCTGGAGAGATAGCATGGAGGTAGGGTGTTTGCCTTGCATGCAGAGGGTCGGTTGTTGAGTCCCGGTTTCCCATATGCCCCAACCTGCTGGGGGCGATTTCTGAGCGTAGAGCCAGGAGTGACCCCTGAGCGCTGCTGGGTGTGACCCAAAAATCAAAAAAAAAAAAAAAAGATAGAATGAAATAAAGACATGAGCAAAGTCATAAAATGAATGTTTAGACAAAATAATAATATCAATGAGGAACCAGAACACATAAAAATGGACAAAAAAGAAAATATGAGATTAAGAATTCAATAACTCTCTTTTCTGCTGAACCAGCCTAGCCTACAGACACCAAGGACTGTAATCTCTCCAGAACCCACACCCGAAAAGCGCTGCCACTCTGCTACGTTCGGCGGCTGCTCCGCTCCGCTCCGCTCCACGGCCGCACTTATCTTGTAACCCCTGAATTCCATTTCTGCACATTGTAAGAAGCAATCTACAGTCTTACCAATGGACTAATTTTGCAGTACACCCCTATATTTACAGAAATCAAGATGGCTCCTCTAATAATCTAAAATTTAGGAAACAGCTAGCTCTTGCCAGGTATAGGGTTTGGGGAGGAGCCATACCGGGGCCCTTATCCCTAGCCTGAGGAGTGCTGGGAGGCTTGGCAGGCCCTCAGCCGTCCTTGTCTTTTTCCCTGACTCCAGGCCTTCCCTGGGTGCCAGCTCAGATGGCCAGAGTGGGTTCAGGTGGACTCTTAGTGATCCTCAGGTTCCCCCCTCCCTCTGTACTCCAGGGGGGAGGTGCATGGAGAGGAGGATGGGCAGACAACTGGCTTCCGGTTTCCTCCTTGATACTGGAGACCAGCTCTTGCTGGTCCCCTGGACTTCAGTCTTTCCCTGGGCACTGATCTAGGTGGACTCTATAAGGGTCAACAGGCTTTCCCCCTATCTCTCCCTACACTAATGGGAATGTGCTCTGGAAGGAGGGCAGGCTGTTCTAGCACTGGTTTATGTTGGGACAGTCAGTGGAAATTTTTTCTCTTTTTTTTCATATTGATAGTATTGTATGCATATATTCTATATATTCATTATATCCATCTTGTATTGGGACCTTGATACTGCCCTACAAAGCTCATCTCTAATATTTTACTGCCTCAGTCCCAACCCTTACTTCCCCCCATCCTCCCATGTAGGTGCAGCTAATGACATGAAACTCACCACATAGAGTGATAAGTGCAGTTAGAGAAATAACTACACTGAAAACTATCATAACAATGTGAATGAATGAGGGGGAAAAAAAGCCTGTCTCGAGTACAGGTGTGGGTGGGGTGGGGAGTAGGTAGATCTAGGAAATTGGTGGTGGGAATCCTGCACTGGTGAAGGGGGGTGTTCTTTACATGACTGTAATCATACAACTACAATTATATGTGTAATCATGGTGTTTAAGTAAAGATAAAAAAATAAAATAAAATAAATAAAAAAAGAAAACCAAAAAAAAGAATTCAATAACTAAAAACTCATATCTGAACAAACTAATACCATATCTTGTTCAAAATCATATCTGAACAAACTGAAGAAATAATTAGCAAATTAAAGATATGTTTCATAAGATAAGAGCATGGCTTTTTAACAAGTGGTATTGGGACAATGGTCAGTCTCATACAATAAAGCAAACTCAGACTTCTATCTAACACCATGCACAAAGGTCAAATGGATTAAAGACCTTGATATCAGACCCAAAAGTATAAGGTATATAAAAGAAAACTTGTATAAAACACTCCATGACATTGAAACTAAAGTTATCTTTAAGAAGCAAACACTACTGTCAAAACAAGTGGAAGCAGAAATAAATGAATGGGATTGCATTAAACTAAAAAGCTTCTGCACTTCAAAGAAAACAGTGACTAGTGTAAAAGGTCACCACTAAATATGAGAAGCTATTCACACAACACCCAGCAGATAAGGGGCTAATATCTAAGATATACAAGGTGCTAACAGATTTTAACAAGAAAATAACATCTAATCCCATCAAAAAATGAGAAGAAATAATGAACAAACATTTCCTAAAAGAAGAAATCAGATGGCCAAAAGGCATATAAAAATGCTGCACAATTGTATTTTTTTTGTGTTCCTAGGGTATATTCCTAGGAGTGGTATAGCGGGATCATATGGGAGCTCCATTTCCAGTTTTTGGAGGAATCTCCATATCGCTTTCCATAAAGGTTGAACTAGACGGCATTCCCACCAGCAGTAGATAAGAGTTCCTTTCTCTCCACATCCCCGCCAACACTGTTTATTCTCATTCTTTGTGATGTGTGCCATTCTCTGTGGTGTGAGGTGTTATCTCATTGTTGTTTTGATTTGCATCTCCCTGATGATTAGTGATGTGGAGCACTTTTTCATGTGTCTTTTGGCCATTTGTATTTCTTCTTTGTCAAAGTGTCTGTTCATTTCTTCTCCCCATTTTTTGATGGGATTAGATGTTTTTTTCTTGTAAAGTTCTGTCAGTGCCTTGTATATTTTGGAGATTAGCCCCTTATCTGATGGGTATTGGGTGAATAGTTTCTCCCACTCAGTGGGTGGCTCTTGTATCCTGGGCACTATTTCCTTTGAGGTGCAGAAACTTCTCAGCTTAATATATTCCCATCTACAGGTCACACTCACAGTTTTTCACAGTTGGGCCCCACTGGGCCGGTGTACTTTCGTGGATTTTCCCCACCTGGTGTCACACACAGGGAGCCAGCTTTTGCAAAGTCTTGCCGGTTTTCATGCTCTGTAGTTCCTCCCTGAAAATGGCCTCTGGGCGATCGAGTTTTCTGGAGCCTCTTTTTGCCCCACTCGCAAGAGTTTCACGCAAGAGGACAGTAGACAGACATATAAGGAACTCTTATCCACTGCTGGTGGGAATGCTGTCTAGTTCAACCTTTATGGAAAGCGATATGGAGATTCCTCCAAAAACTGGAAATCGAGCTCCCATACGATCCAGCTATACCACTCCTAGGAATATACCCTAGGAACACAAAAATACAATACAAAAACCCCTTCCTTACACCTATATTCATTGCAGCACTATTTACCATAGCAAGACTCTGGAAACAACCAAGATGCCCTTCAACAGACGAATGGCTAAAGAAACTGTGGTACATATACACAATGGAATATTATGCAGCTGTCAGGAGAGATGAAGTCATGAAATTTTCCTATCCATGGATGTACACGGAATCTATTATGCTGAGTGAAATAAGTCAGAGAGAGAGAGAAAAACGCAGAATGGCCTCACTCATCTATGGGTTTTAAGAAAAATGAACGACACCCTTTTAATAATAATTTTCAGACACAAAAGAGAAAAGGGCTGGAAGTTTCAGCTCACCTCAGGAAGCTCACCACAAAGAGTGATGAGTTTAGTTAGGGAAATAACTACATTTTGAACTGTTCTAATAACGAGAATGTATGAGGAAAATGGAGAGCCTGTCTAGAGTACAGGCGGGGGTCGGTTGGGGAGGAGGGAGACTTGGGACATTGGTGATGGGAATGTTGCACTGGTGATGGGTGGTGTTCTTTACATGACTGAAACCCAAACACAATCATGTATGTAATTAAGGTGTTTAAATAAATTAAAATATGTATATATATTCCCATCTGTTAATCTCTGCTTTCACTTGCTTGGAGAGTGCAGTTTCCTCCTTGAAGATGCCTGTAATGTCCTGGAGTGTTTTGCCTATGGGCTGTTCTATATATCTTATGGTTTTGGGGCTGATATCGAGGTCTTTAATCCATTTGGATTTTACCTTCGTACATGATGTTAGCTGGGGGTCTAAGTTCAATTTTTTGCAAGTGGCTATCCAATTGTGCCAACACCACTTGTTGAAGAGGCTTTCCCTGCTCCATTTAGGGTTTCCTGCTCCTTTATCAAAAATTAGGTGATTGTATGTCTGGGGAACATTTTCTGAGTATTCAAGCCTATTCCACTGATCTGAGGGCCTGTCCTTATTCCAATACCATGCTGTTTTGATAAATATTGCTTTGTAGTACAGTTTAAAGTTGGGGAAAGTAATTCCTCCCATATTCTTTTTCCCAATGATTGCTTTAGCTATTCTAGGGTGTTTATTGTTCCAAATGAATTTTAAAAGTGCCTGATCCACTTCTTTGAAGAATGTCATGGGTATCTTTAGAGGGATGGCATTAAATCTGTATAATGCCTTGGGGAGTGTAGTATATGAAAAAGTCTCCATAAGATTATCCTTGGAATTGTTGTATATAAAAGTGTTTCCTTAGGATTGTTCTGTGACTATTGCTCCACCTAGCCCTTCCAGGTGGGGCGCTGTGGAGTTGGCAATAAATAGCTTGATGGACAGGGGAGAGGGGCCTTCTGCGAAAGCTGCCGGCTGCAGGAGGATTCTCTGGGTCTCTTTGACCAATCTTTTACACCCTATCCTTCTTGTCTGTGTGGATTATTATTTGCTGCGGATAAATATTACCAAGGTCTTCCCCCGAAAGGGGACAATGGGATGGGAAGTAATTTCTCATTCTGGGGACTGTTCTTGGATTCACAAATACCCAGCAAAGTTAACAGCGAAGATATCTTACAGGGGAGTATTGCCATTTTGATGATGTTAATCCTGCCAATCCATGAGCAGGGTATGCGTTTCCATTTCAGTGTGTCCTCTCATTTCTTGGAGCATAGTTTTATAGTTTTCTTTGTATAGGTCCTTCACATTTTTAGTCAAGTTGATTCCAAGATATTTGAGTTTGTGTGGCACTATTGTGAATGGAGTTGTTTTCTTAATGTCCATTTCATCCTTATTACTATTGGTGTATAGAAAGGCCATTGATTTTTGTGTGTTAATTTTGTAGCCTGCCACCTTGCTATATGAGTCTATTGTTTCTAGAAGCTTTTTGGTAGAGTCTTTAGAGTTTTCTAAGTAGAGTATCATGTCATCTGCAAACAGTGAGAGCTTGACTTCTTCCTTTCCTATCTGGATTCTCTTGATATCTTTTTCTTGCCTAATCGCTATAGCAAGAACTTCCAGTGCTATGTTGAATAGGAGTGGTGAGAGAGGACATCCTTGTCTTGTGCCAGAATTTAGAGGAAAGGCTTTTAGTTTTTCTCCATTGAGGATAATATTTGCCACTGTCTTGTGGTAGATGGCCTTAACTATATTGAGAAAGGTTCCTTCCATTCCCATCTTGCTGAGAGTTTTGATCAAGAATGGGTGTTGGACCTTATCAAATGATCTCTCTGCATCTATTGATATGATCATGTGGTTTTTATTTTTTTGTTATTGATGTTGTGTATTATGTTGATAGATTTATGGATGTTAAACCAGCCTTGCATTCCTGGGATGAAACCTACTTGATCGTAGTGGATGATCTTCTTAATGAGGCATTGAATCCTATTTGCCAGGATTTTGTTGAGGTTCTTTGCTTCTGCATTCATCAGCTGTAATTTTCTTTTTTTGTAGTGTCTCTGTCTGGTTTAGGTATCAAGGTGATGTTGGCTTCATAAAAGCTATTTGGAAGTGTTTCTGTTTGTTCAATTTCATGAAAGAGTCTTGCCAGGATTGGTAGTCGTTCCTCTTGGAAAGTTTGAAAGAATTCATTAGTGAATCCATCTGGGCCTAGGCTTTTGTTTTTCGGCAGACATTTGATTACCATTTTAATTTCATCAATGGTGATGGGGGTGTTTAGATATGCTACATCCTCTTCCTTCAACCGTGGAAGATTATAAGAGTCCAAGAATTTATTCATTTCTTCCAGGTTCTCATTTTTAGTGGCGTAGAATTTCTCAAAGTAGTTTCTGATTACCCTTTAAATCTCTTCCTTACACCTATATTCATTGCAGCACTATTTACCATAGCAAGACTCTGGAAACAACCAAGATGCCCTTCAACAGATGAATGGCTAAAGAAACTATGGTACATATACACAATGGAATATTATGCAGCTGTCAGGAGAGATGAAGTCATGAAATTTTCCTATACATGGATGTACACGGACTCTATTATGCTGAGTAAAATAAGTCAGAGAGAGAAAAACGCAGAATGGTCTCACTCATCTATGTGTTTTAAGAAAAATGAAAGATATTCTTGCAATAATAATTTTCAGACACAAAAGAGAAAAGGGCTGGAAGTTTCAGCTCACCTCAGGAAGCTCACCACAAAGAGTGATGAGTTTAGTTAGAGAAATAACTACATTTTGAACTGTCCTAATAATGAGAATGTATGAGGGAAATGGAGAGCCTGTTTAGAGTACAGGCAGGGGTCGGGTGGGGAAGAGGGAGACTTGGGGCATTGGTGATGGGAATGTTGCACTAGTGATGGGTGGTGTTCTTTACATGACTGAAACCCAAACACAATCATGTATGTAATCAAGGTGTTTAAATAAAAAAAAAAAAGCTCCACATCACTAATCATCAGGAAGATATAAATCAAAACAACAATGAGATATTATATTGTTAGGGTTCAGAAATCCAAGGATGCGACCACACAAATTGGAGTAAAGTTTAAACTATATTTTATTCCACCTGCCAACAGCTCTTAACTGACTGGTCAGGGTTCTCTCCCACGAGCGATGAAAGAACCGTGCCCAAGCTCACGAATGGGATTATATAGGATAGGAAAGGATATAGAGAGGTTCTAGCTTTCTGAGATCCTTAAAATAATTGACTCTTGTCTAGGGGTACCTTCCTACTGCTCCCTTGTCCTTCCCTGATAAGCTATCTGGGATGGCCAGGTAGATTGAGGCAGGGTCTATGAAAATAGGCTTCTGAAGCCCCAGAATGTGGCTCATACCATGTGGTCCTTACAAAATGGTGTTTCTTCCTGCTCAGAACCTAAGAAGAAGCCTGCCATGTGGCTTTTACAAAATGGCGTTTGTCCTTATTCAGAATTCAGGTCCCAACTATATTGTGCCACAGAGAATGGCACACATCACAAAGAACAAGAACAACCACTGGTGGTGTGCATGTGGGGAGAAAGAAACTCAGTCATTGCCTGTGAGAATTGCATCTTGTTCAGCCTTTTTGAAAAACAATATGGATATTCCTTAAAAAACTGGAAACTGAGCTCCCATCTGATTCAGCAATACTACTCCTAGAGATATACCCTAGGACCACAAATACACAATGCAATAATGCCCTCTGCATGCCTATAGCAGCACTACTTACAATAGCCAGAATCTTGAAATGACCCAGATGTCCAACAACAGCTGAGTGGCTAAAGAAACTGTTGTACATCTATACAATGGAATACTATGCAGCTGTGAGAAAAAACAAAGTCACGAAATTTGCTAATACATGGATGGTCTTGGAAACTATTATTTTGAGTGAAATAAGTCAGAGGGAGAGAGATAAGCACAAAATAAGAAAAATAAACAACAGTATAATAATAACACCTGGAGATAATAGAGATGAGGGCTAGAAGGTCAAGCCCATGATAACAAGCTTATCACAAAGAGCAGCAGCTAGAGAAATACCTACACTAGCAGCTACCATAACAAGGATAGAGAGAAATATAATGCCTATCTCAAAGAGAGGCAGCTGGTGGGGAGGAAGAAAACTGTGGGGCAGTGGTGGCAGGGAAAGTTGTACTAGTGAAGGGGTGTGTGCATTTTATGACTGAAACCTAATTACAACCATGTTTATAACCATGGTGCGTAAATAAATTATTAAAATAAAGATAAGATCATGAACAGAAATGAGAAAATGAAATAAATCATCTGGTGGTAGTGGTGGGAGCACTAATAAGTATATATATAATATATTTAGTGTATTCTTTAATTTTTGTTTTTGCTTTTTTTTGGTGGAGAATGTGGGCAACTATATAGTATAATCTATATGCTATTTATATAGTGGAAATCTCAGGAGGTAAAAGTCAGAAAGAATATTTAAATAAATAATGGCCTTAATGTTACGAATTTGATAAAATAATACTTAACAAACAAAAAGTACAAGTTCAAGGAGTAACTAATATACATTATAATCAAATTGTCAAAAGACAGAAAGAGAATCTAGAAAATAGCAAAAGAAAAATGATTGTCCCATTTAAGGGCTCCTTAAACAAGGTCTCACCTAATTTCCTACCAGAAACCTTAGAATCCAGGTAGGTTTGTTGTAGGCAGATGGGTTGAAACAGTGGTTGAAATTGTTCAAGAATCTGCTTAGTCACCAGTCCTAAAGTAGCCCCAAGGCATGATAATAAACCCTTTAAGAAAGGAGAAGCTTCAAAAGAAACTAAAGGTCATGATAAGAATATGAAAAGACCAAAAATCCTAGGGTCTTTCCCTTAATAAAGACCACAGTTTTGCATAGTCCAATGTGGGAGAAACTTGGGGAAAACCCTACTATGAAACCAACTTTGAAAAGCATGTTTTTTTCTAAGTTCAAAAAACTTTTTTTTTTTTTTTTTGGTTTTCGGTTTTTGGGTCACACCCGGCAGCGCTCAGGGGTTCCTCCTGGCTCTACACTCAGAAATTGCTCCTGGCAGGCTCGGGGGACCATATGGGATACCGGGATTCAAACCACAGTCCTTCTGCATGTAAGGCAAATGTCTTACCTCCATGCTATCTCTCTGGCCCCAAAACTTTGAAAAATATTCTTTCACACTCAGAAATATGTACTTTTAACTTTTTCCCCTCTTGAGAACCTTATTCTCTCTTATAAGTCTCTCATCTCTCTCTCTTTTCATATTTCTTTAAATAAAACTATTTTACTTGTAATTCTCTTCTTTCTATAGTTTTTTTCTTCAAAGGAACATGCTGTTCCAGGAAAACTTGGGCAGGGGTTAGTACTAACTCTTCTATCCCTGTAAAGAGTAGTTGCAAAGAGGAGACTTGGGTTTGATTCCTAGTATTGTCTGATCCCCTGAACACTACCAGGAGAAACTGCTGTGTACTTAGCCTGAAGTTAGTCCCTGAACATTGCTGGGTGTGTTCTCAAACAAAAAAACCAAACAAACAAAAAAGAGAAATAAACAGCAGTTAATGCTTTCAAAGATAAGGTAAAGAGGAGCTGAGGGTATGCTATCATTTGAGTGAACATCTCAAGAAATACTTGAACAGGAGCTGGAGAGACAGCAAGGATGTAAAGTGCTTGCCTTTCATGCAGAAGGACGGTGGTTCGAATCCCGGCATCCCATATGGTCCCTGTGCCTGCCAGGGGCGATCCCACTTTTAATTTTTACACAATAACAAACATATAAAAGGTTAATCATCTATATGGCTGAGCATGCAACATACCAAGATGTGATCTGTGACATAAATAACGGGAAGGATAAACACTAAAGAAGCAGAATTTTACATGCGTCAGAAGATGGCATAACTTCACATTATATTGCTATAATATCAGAATGTTAAATGTAATTCTCATGTAGCAGAATATGACAAGAGAGTCAAACGTTTCCCTTCCAAAATTAAATAAATACAAAGAAGGTAGTGGTGGAGGAAATGCTATAAAACATGTAGAAAACCAACGACAAAGGAGTGGTAGCATAGGGGATAGGGCACTTGTCTTACACAGGCTGACCCAAGTTTGACCCCTAACTTCCCATATAGTCCCCGGAGCCTACCAGGAGTGATTTCTGAATGCAGAGCCTGGAGTACCCCTGAGCAAGGCTGGGTGTGACCCCAAAACTAAAAATAACTAAATAAAACTTATTTATTATTAACTTATTTATGCTGGAGAGATAGCACAGTGGTAGGGCATTTGCCTTGCATGCAGCCTATCCAGGAGAGATGGTGGTTTAAATCCCGGCATCTCATATGGTCCCCTGTGCCTGCCAAGAGTGATTTCTGAGCACAGAGCCAGGAGTAACACCTGAGCAGGGCAGGGTATGACCCAACCCTCCCCACCCCAGTAATACTTACTCATGAGTAGTCTCTTTTTTTATCAGTGATTACTTTAAATGTAAATAGTTAAGGAAAATGAAAGACATTCTTGCAATAATTTTCAGAAACAAAAGAGAGGAGGGCTGGAAGTTACAGCCAACTTCATGAACCTCACCACAAAGAGTGATGAGTTTAGTTAAAGAAATAACTACATTCTGAACTATCCTAACAATGAGAATGTATGAGGGAAATAGAAAGCCTGTCAAAAGTACAGGTGGGGGCAGGGTGGGGAGAAGGGAGATTTGGGACATTTGTGGTGGGAATGTTGTACTGATGATTGGGGGGGTGTCTTCTTATATGACTGAAACCCAACCACAATCGTGTTTGTAACCAAGGTGTTTAAATAAAATATCGTTTAAAAAATAAATATAAATCAACAAAAATTGATGCTCTAATCTATATACAAAAAGTTATCCCTGGGCTGATTAGATGCCCGTTATCCAACATGGCCCCCTGGGTACCTCTAAGAGCAATTCCTCAATGCAAAGCCAGGATGTACCCATTAATACCATTGGGTGTGGCCTCCAAAATAAATCAAATAATTAAATAATTAAAATGTTGTGTGTTATTTAAAAAATGTGAATAGTTTAAGATTATTTGGGAAAATGGCTAATATAAATATATATTGATGTTCTTCATTCATATACACTTGGTTGTGATGCTTACACATTTGATTGTGGTACTTATATACTTGGTAACAATATTGGCTCACATCCTTGCTGTTGGGTGGCTTGGTTTTCACACTCTAGTTAGTGTCCACATTCTTTTTTTAGCTGCAGTGCTGCCCAAGGCATCTTAAAAGCTCTATGAATTGAGTTGCCTTTTGACCCTTAAATGCTTCTTAAAATATACCCCAATGGCTCAAAATTGGAAAAAAGACACTGGCACCCCTATGTTTATTGAAGCACTATCCACAATAGCCAAAACCTGAAAACAACCCAAGAATAGATGAATGTAGAAACTATGAAACATATACAATGGAATGTCTGCCTTAAGAAAAGATAAAATAGGGCCAGCGAGGTGGCGCTAGAGGTAAGGTGTCTGCCTTGCAAGCACTAGCCAAGGAAGGACCACGGTTCTATCCCCCGGCGTCCCATATGGTCCCCCCAAGCCAGGGGCAATTTCTGAATGCTTAGCCAGGAGTAACCCCTGAGCATCAAACGGGTGTGGCCCAAAAAACCAAAAAAAAAAAAAAAAAAAAAAAAAAGATAAAATGATACAATTTGTTGCTATACTGAAGGAGCTGGAGAATATCATCAGAGTGAAGAGTGAACTTAGTTCACGGATAGTGGAAAAAAAAACACAGAATAATCTTTCTCATATGAGGAATATAAAGAAATATAACAGTGGGGGCTGGAGTGGTGGTGAAAGCATTAGGGCGTCTGTCTTGGACATTAACATAGAACGAACAGCAGTTTCATCCACCGCATCCCATATGGTCCTCCAATCAGGAGCGATTTCTGAGTGCATAGCCAGGAGTAACTCCTAAGCATCACCGGGTGTGGCCCCCAAACAAAAAACAAATAAACAAAAGAAATATAATGGTGAAATAAAGAATGTCCAAGACAACAGAAGCAGAGAACATGATAACTGGTATTTAGTAAGAAAGATGCCACTTGTGAGGGGGCATTGGGGGAAAAAATAAAGGGCAATGACTATAGTGGAGGGAGTGTTCAATCAGGAGGAAAAGGTGGTTCTGAAAGGTGGTAAAGTGTTATGTATAAAACACTATCAGCAACAATACTATACAACACTGCACATGTACACATATTGTGAAGGAATCTATGTGAAACATTGTTGTCTTAAACCCAATCATTAATAACTGTAATTTCATGGTAACTAAATAAAAACAAAACAGGGCCAGAGAGACAGTACAGGAGGTTAAGGCATTTGCCTAATGCATGACTGACCCTGGTTTGATTTCTGCATAACATGTTCCTTTTTTGTTTTTGTTTCTTTGTTTTGTTTTGGGGCCACACCTGGTGACAGTCAGGGGTTACTCCTGGCTATGCGGTCAGAGGATCCCCTGGCTTGAGGAACCATATGGGATGCTGGGGGACCATGGTCCGTCCTTGGCTAGCGCGTGCAAGGCAGACTCCTTACACCCTGCTCCACCACTTCGGCCCCCATAACATATGTTTGATCCCTAAGCACCACCAGGAGTGATCTTTGAGCACAGAATCAGAATTGATCCTTGAGCTCTATGGTATGTGGTCTAATAGATAAATTAATAATAATTTTTAATTATCAAGTAATATAAATAACATGAAGACATAATTTTTCCAATAAAATAATTACAACTCAGATTGGCCATAATAACCCTTGCTATCCTTTTTGAATATTAGTCGCTCGTGAGTTTGGAAAATAGCTATTAAAGTTCCCTCTTTCTCCACCCTCAAACTTTACTGACCTATTGACCCCAAATGACACTGTCATTTGGAAGAAAGACAGTTTTATTAACTGGATACTGAATGTCATATGATTTTCTGGGAGACACAAGAGATGAATGAATGGATCTAATACTAAGAAACCCAAGGAGTTCTAAAAAAAAGGAAGTCCTGACACTGCTTAGAATTACGGAATTACTGCTTAGATTTCCTTTCTCTAACTTTCATTTCTGGATACTGCCAGCAGTGAGTGAACCCTTGGTACTTAGAGAACATTTAGTTATAAGAATAGAAATTTCAGGGTGAAGAAGAGATCATCTGCAATCTGAGTTCCATAGAGCAACTGTATGATTTTGGTAAGAAAGCAGGAGTGAATTGCCCTTTGGGACAAACAATTGTTGTCTAAATAGGTGATGCATAAATTGTATATCTATTTTATAGAGGGACACAGGAATTAGTCAACATTACTGTATTTGGGTGCTCAGGTCTTTTTTTTTTTTTTTTTTACCAAAACTCATTGCCAAGAAAGTCTCCTTAAATGCCTGCCTATTGGTCTACCTGCTTAACTGCCTACTTGCCTACCTCATAAACATCCTCAATGCTTTGTTTACTCAAGCGGGAACATTTAGTACAAAAATTTTAATGACACAGCAACCCTGTTTCAAGGAACTTGAAAAAAATTTAAATTTCACTTCATTTTTTATTTTTGTCCTTTTCTCTTCCTTGTAGATGGTGTGATGACATACTAGAAGTCTCACAGTTGGTAGTATTATTTGGACACTTAGTTTGAGTGGTGCATGTACATTTGTTTGTAGGTACTTACATGTGTAGTTGCAGTATTTCACACACATACTTGGTTGTAGATCATACACCTTTTGTTGTGATGCTGTACTGTAATGGAGTATATTGGGGTAGTATTAAGAGCTGACTCACACAGCCTTATTCTCAAAGGGTGGTACTTCACTACTGTGTCATCTGACCTTTTTGGAACTTATTGAAATTTTAGCAAAATAAGAACTGAAACAACCAAAGCCATGGATAAGGGACAATTAACCATGGTGTTTAAATTAAAGAATATATTTTAAAAAAGGAAAAAGAAAAGTATAAAATATTTTGCCAGGTTGAACAATAGAAAAATAAAATGATACACCCACACACTCTCACACAAAAGAATGGTACATGGGCTTGGGTAATGATCTGAACAGAAACTTCATGTGACTGATAATTATGAAATCGAGAACTTTCTCTGAGGTCCCGGGGATCCAGAGAGTTCCCCAGACTGATAATATAAGTCAAGTCTTCTGTCTTTTAACATAGTGATATGGACCCTACCTTGGATGCTTTTGATGATGAGAAATAACTGGCTAGAGCAGTAAATAATCTGACTTAATTTTCCATGTTTAAGGGGATGTGAAAGCATCAGAGATAGCATTAAGACTTTAGAATACTCAAAAACTTCACTCTAAAAGTACACTCCTTTACAGATCAGAACTCACTTAAACCTGGTTTTTTTTTTTTCCTTGCAGATTTATTTCTCAAATTCCCTTTTAGGTTGGTACTATTATGCTTATTCTGGCTGATGTAAATGAATGAGCATGACTTTATGAGATTAAAGGCTGTTTGTATTCCATCTTCCCTCTTGCTCCTGTATTGATTTGGAAAGCCTCAGATAGACAATAGAGCTGTATTATAAAATAGAAAAATATGAATTGCTCAATAAGCACATGGAAGATAGTTAGTTGTTCATTAATTTGAGCAAGAAGTAAACTATTGGTTAGATCATGAAAATTTAATAGTAATTTGCTATGGTTCATGACCTGGTGTTTCCTGATTCTTTGAAAAGTCACAGAGCACTGATGGGGAGCAGAGGCTAGGAGGAGAGAATTTGAATACTCTGTCTTTTGTTGTCCTTGTTTTTAGTCCTGTCAGATATGCTTTTCCTCCCCCCATGCTGAATCCCCTGTAACTAAACATGCACCATGATATTTCTCCATTGATTTCTCACTATAGACAAGGGAACTTGCTTTAAAATTAATTTTGACTACAAATATTAGGGCTACAGAAGCGCCTAAAGCATAACCTATTCACATCTTTATTGAATGAGGATCTGTGGCTTAGGAACAATATGTCATGTCAAGGTCATTCAAACTATAGAGTTGAAAGCATATTTTCAATTTTTTATAAAGAAAAGTTATCAAAATATCAGAAACAGAAAGGAAGTATAGAATGTCCTTCAAAGTGTGTCAGAGTATTGCATAACAAATTCCTTAAAGGTTTATTAGTTTGCTGGAAAAATATATTTGCACTTGTCAGTGCTATCTACTATTTGATTAGAGCCTAGACACTGCAATTTTATGTTTGGCTGTAATGTCCTGGAGGACATTATCCAACTTTAATCTAGCTTGGTTTTCCATTCAATCAACTGTTCTCCTTTTCTTTCTCTTTTTTCCCTTCTTTTTTTCTTTCTCTCTTCATTCCTTTCTTTTTTCTTTTCCTCTTGTGTTTTTCCCTAAATCAAATACATTTTCTAGTTGATTCTGCCTAACTTTTTAAAGCACTTTAGTGATTGTTTTACTATCTTACTATTTCCCTTATTAACTACTATGATAAATAAAACCTGGGGCAGTTCAGTCTATGTTTAAAATGAGTCATGCTTTCCAGTTTTCCTAGAATTATAGTTTGGCATTTAGGATATATGTACAATTTTCCATTTTTGTACCCCTCCAAATTAGCAGTATTTGATCTAGAGTTTACATGCTTTAACAAACTTATTTTCAAACTTTATTATATCTGCAGAAATGTCCTTGTGATTTTGTTTAGAGAAGTTTATAGACAGCAACTCAATATTCTAGACTTGTATTACAGTGCTCTGTGTAAGAATATTTAAGAATTTTCGAATTAAGTATATCTACAGAAAGGTTCTAATGTTTTTATTCAAAGAAGTCTATGAAAAATTGTTGTGAGATACATAAGACAAAGCTACGGAAAAAAACTGATTGTTTTGAGAATGGTGTATACAGTTTAAACTTCGATGCTATTACAGCCAACTTTTACTATACTTATGCAAAGTAACAACCACTTTTGTTAAGTTCTCATCTGGTTTCCTGTCCCTTGCAGAGAACAATAGAACACGACTTATGTGCCTCTCTCAATTTTTTGAACTAAAAGGGGGCAGTTGCTAAGTTACACCTTATTTGACCTAAAACAAAGATCATCCCTGGTTCCTTTGTATGTTAGTTTACAACTTAAATTTTCCCTAAAAGAGAGGTTGTCTTACTTGTAAACCTCAGTGGGACTGGCTCCAGGATAGCCTGAGCTATCTGTCCTTACCAAGCATGCCCAACCCAAGCATGGTCTCTGTACTCAATAAAAACAGCAGTTCTGGCAGGCAGGTTGGTAGAGAGATGAGGTAGAAGACTGCCAGACTACACGTGTTTCATCCTCAGTCTGGTGTGGGTTATTTCTTGTGTGACCCTGACTCAAACTTATTCACCTGGGGTTGGAGATGTGTTGTGTGGGGTAATTTTACTTAAATGTCTTCTGAGTAAGTGTCTTCTGAGTCAGAGACTATTCATCCTGCGTATTAGGTATGCATTTTATATGCATCTTAAAAGTAATAATTCAAAGGAAACTCAACTATAAAAACCTAAGGAAGTAGAAGAGTTTGGTAAGAAAAATGCTTAGAGTTTTACAAATTTTTTTCAATAATTCAAAGGAAACTCAACTATAAAAACCTTAGGAACTAGAAGAGTTTGGTAAGAAAAATGCTTAGAGTTTTACATTTTTTTTTTTTTTACAAATTTTCAAACCTTGCTTGATCTTTCTCTTAGATACTAACTCTTTCTTCATACAGATACATGACTCATATGTTCTGATGCTCTGTGGACATACGTTTTAAGTCAGCAAAACCTGGAATAGGCATGTTTTTCTGCACTCTGAGAAGACCAACTTTGATCTGGATATTTCACCAGTAAATACTAGGACTCTGACTGTACTTCCACTCTCATTCCGTCACCACCACCACCTACCTACTACACACACCTTGTTAGTTTACCAGAAAATCATACCAGGTAGTCAGGATAAAGGATAACTAACCCTTCCCTTTCACCCTGGTCCAATGCTAGCTCCCAAACTCCAGAACCCAGTCTTGTCATGATTTACAATGTGTCTATTATTTATCAAAAACTTCTAAGGAGTTTCTTGATTCATTTCCCTTTCCACTGAAAGTTTCTTCTGGGTCCCTCAAAACTTAAGACAAATTAACTTTTCCCCCTAGTAAGTAAGCACAGATACAGAGGTTTTCTGAACCTCAAAAACAGACCCGTCCTTCCTAAGTCCAGGAACTTGAGTTGAAAGAAACAGTTCCTTTTTCTTGTCGTGATTTCTCCTTGACAACAGCAGCCCAGTATTTATCATTCAGCACCAGGCTTGAATGGGACTGAGTGGATCGGAACTCAAGTAGCTGATTTATATTCAAAGCGGAGTTTAAATTAACTGCGAAGAAGTCAAATTTCGCATTGCTCATGTTTGCTTTTTCTGAACAGTGCTGAGGAATTAGACTTTGGTCTATCCAAATTCCTAATGGGCCAAGTGCCCCAATTGTAAATGATGTGTAGTGCATGAGAGCTGATGCAGCATGATTCAGAATGCTTGGTGTCCTTTTGTTGGTTGTAGGCACCCCCCTCCCCACAACCCCACTCACAGCCCCCCACCCCCAAATCTAACTGCATTCAGCTTAGAAGAAACTTGTAGTCTGAGTTCCTGTCACAATTTATCCTCCCCCCCCCCCACTAAGGAACTAGAACCTTTTTCAAACCTCCTCCCTCTCTTCCTTTCCAAAGCCCAGATAAAAGTCATTGCTTCCCACCTCCCAGCTAGAGGGTCAATAGCATGATGGAAGTGTCAGGATTCTAAAACCAGACACTCATGTCAAGATCAAACTATCTTAATGTGAATCTTCTATGTGTCTGACATTGTTGGTTGCACCTTACAACATGCATTCTTTTCCCCAATGTCTTTAGGAACATGCTTGGGAAAAGGTAGGCTCATACTCAAATGAATGATTGGTTAAGAGATGGCCATGACTAGCCAGTGAAATGCAAGGAAGAGCCTGGAGGAGAAGCTATGTTACTGGGAGTTACTTTCTTCTCCAGTGAACAAAAGATCTGTGTTAGGAGAAACTTTTCTTTGATATTTTAGGATGTGTTTATGTTCTTTCAATGACCAGACCATTCTTTGTCTCTCTAACTTTCCTCTCCCCTCCTAGGTTACTCCTCTTCAGTTATACTTGGACAGCCACTGGCCTCCTTATTTCCCTGAAGCACTTAGAACACTCCTACCTCAGGATCCTTGCATATGCTGTCTCTTTTCACTAAGGCATTCTGCCTCTAGATCCCCAGAGCACATTCATATCCTTCAGATATCAGATCCCCACAAGACGTTTCCTTGCCATCATTAAGTAGCATCTTTATCCATCTTTTCTTTATATATAGTTTCCTCTCCTTAGTATGCTCTATTATAAATGCAATGGATATGCTATGTTGTTTTCTTACTTACCTTGTTTGGAGTTTTCTGATTTCTATAGAAGAGAACACTAATAAGAATCAAGAGAATATGAAGATAGAAATCAGAAAACTCCAAACTGAAATATCAGATCAGATAACAGGTCTGAAAAACTCAGTAGACGAATTGAAGAACATAATGGATGAGCTTTCCAACAGGTTAATAGCAGCTGAGGATAGAATTAGTGCTTTAGAAGACGAGATGCATAACAACTTTACACAGCAGAAGAGATCGGAAAAAAGCCTCAAATCAAATGATCAGACAATGGAAAATTTACTCAAAGAATATGAGAAGATGAAAATAGAAGTCTTTGATAAGCTCAACAGAAACAACTTTAGAATCATTGGAGTTCCAGAGACCCAAGAAGAAAATCTTCAGGAAGAATCAATGGTTAAGAACATCATCACAGAGAAACTACCAGAGTTAAAGAAAACATGTGACCAAATCCTGCATGCCCGAAGAGTACCAGCTAAAAAAGACCCCAGTAGAAACACCCCAAGACACATCATAGTCACCATGATGAAACCCACCGATAGAGATAGAATACTGCAAGCAGCAAGATCGAAAAGGGAAATTACATTCCAGGGAGCATCCTTGAAATTTACAGCAGATCTGTCACCAGAAACACTCAAGGCCAGAAGGCAGTGGTGGGACGTAGTGGCAAAACTCAATGAAATAAATGCTTCGCCAAGAATATTGCATCCAGCAAAACTAAGTTTCAGGTTTGACGGATGTATACACGGCTTCACAGATAAACAACAGCTCAAAATCTTTGCAGACTCAAAACCAGCCTTAAAAGAAAAACTGAAAGATCTACTCTAAAAACAAGACAGAACAAAAAACACACCAAACTTCTACACAATGATGGCAATAAATCCCATGACAATTATTTCTCTCAATGTCAATGGACTAAATGCACCAGTTAAGAGGCACAGAGTGGCGAAATGGATCAAAAAACTGAAGCCAACCTTCTGCTGTCTACAAGAAACACACCTGAATAGTCAGAATAAACATAGACTCAAAATCAAAGGCTGGAGGAAAATCATTCAAGCAAACAACACCCTTAAAAAAGCAGGGGTGGCCATACTAATATCAGATGACACAAACTTTATACTCAGAAAAGTTGTAAGGGACAAAGATGGATATTATGTACTAATCAAGGGATTTGTACAGCAGGAAGAAATCACTCTCCTAAACATATACGCACCAAATGAGGGTCCAGCAAAGTATTTAATACAATTGTTGACAAATCTGAAGAAGGATATCAATAATAACACAATAATTGTGGGAGACCTCAACACAGGCTTGTCAACACTTGATAGGTCAACCAAATGGAAACCCAACAAAAATATACTAGACCTGCAAAGAGAAATGGATGAAAGAGGCCTAGTAGATATATATAGGGCACTCTATCCTCAGAAACCTGGATACACATTCTTTTCCAATGTACATGGATCATTCTCCAGGATAGATCACGTGCTGGCACATAAAACATACCTCCATAAAATAAAAAAGATAGACATTTTGCAGGCTGCCTTTGCTGACCACAAGGCTCTGAAGTTAGATGTGAACTGCAAAGGGACACAGAAGAAAAAATGTAACACCTGGAAGTTAAACAGCCTCATACTCAATAACCAGTGGGTCCGAGATGAAACCAAGGAGGAAATCAAAAGGTTCCTGGAAACAAATGACAATAAAGACACAAACTATCAGAACTTATGGGACACAGCAAAAGCAGTACTGAGAGGAAAATTTATAGCTTTGCAAGCACACATCAGGAAGGAAGAAGGAGCTTACCTGAGTAGCTTAATGACACAGCTAATAGAACTAGAAAGTGCTCAACAAAAGGACTCAAAAATAGGGAGACAGAAGGAAATAACAAAGCTGAGAGCAGAAATCAACGAAGTGGAAACCCAAAAAACAATCCGAAAGATCAACGAAAGCAGAAGTTGGTTCTTTGAAAAAATAAACAAGATTGATAGACCATTGGCAAAACTCACAAAGCAAAAGAAAGAGAGAAACTTGATAACGCGTATTAGAAATGAAAAGGGGGAGATCACTACAGATACTGCAGAGATTCAAAGGGTATTCAGAGAATACTTTGAGAAACTCTATGCCACTAAATATGAGAACCTGGAAGAAATGGATAAATTTCTGAACTCATATAACCTTCCACGGTTGAATAAAGAAGAGGATGTAGCATATCTAAACACCCCCATCACTATTGAGGAAATTAAAACTGTAATCAAAAAGTTACCCAAAAACAAAAGCCCAGGCCCTGATGGATTCACGAATGAATTCTTTCAGACCTTTCAAGAGGAACTACTACCAATTCTGGCCAGGCTCTTTTATGAAATCGAAAAAACAGGAATACTTCCAAATAGCTTTTATGAAGCCAACATCACCTTGATACCAAAACCTGATAGAGATGCTGCCAAAAAAGAAAATTACAGACCAATATCCCTGATGAACACAGATGCAAAGATCCTCAACAAAATCCTGGCGAACAGGATCCAGTGCCTCATCAAGAAGATCATTCACTTTGATCAAGTAGGTTTCATCCCAGGAATGCAAGGATGGTTTAACATCCGTAAATCTATCAATATAATACACAACATAAACAACAACAAAAATAAAAATCACATGGTCATATCAATAGATGCAGAAAAAGCATTTGATAAGGTTCAACACCCATTCTTGATGAAAACTCTCAGCAAGATAGGAATAAAAGGAACCTTTCTCAATATAGTCAAAGCCATCTACCAGAAGCCAGTGGCAAATATTATCCTCAATGGAGAAAAACTAAAATCCTTTCCTCTAAATTCTGGTACAAGACAAGGCTGTCCTCTCTCACCACTCCTATTCAACATAGCAGTGGAAGTACTTGCTGTAGCGATTAGGCAAGAAAAAGATATCAAGGGAATCCAGATAGGAAAGGAAGAAGTCAAGCTCTCACTGTTTGCAGATGACATGATACTCTACTTAGAAAACCCTAAAGACTCTACCAAAAATCTTCTAGAAATAATAGATTTGTATAGCAAAGTGGCAGGATACAAAATTAACACACAAAAATCAATGGCTTTTTTATACACTAATAATGATAGGGAAGAAATGGACATTAAGAGAACAATCCCATTCACATTAGTTCCACACAAACTCAAATATCTTGGAGTCAACCTGACTAAAGATGTGAAGGATCTATACAAAGAAAACTACAAAACACTGCTCCAAGAAATAAGAGAGGACACGCGGAAATGGAAACACATACCATGCTCATGGATTGGCAGGATCAACATCATTAAAATGGCAATACTTCCAAAAGCATTGTACAGATTTAACGCGATTCCTCTAAAGATACCCATGACATTTTTCAAAGAAGTGGATCAAATACTTCTGAAATTCATCTGGAACAACAAACAACCTCGAATAGCTAAAGCACTCCTTGGGAAAAGGAATATGGGAGGCATTACTTTCCCCAATTTTAAGTTGTATTACAAAGCAACAGTTATAAAAACAGCATGGTATTGGAATAAAAACAGACCCTCAGATCAGTGGAATAGGCTTGAGTACTCAGAGAAGGTTCCTCAGACATATAACCACCTTGTTTTTGATAAAGGAGCAAGAAATCCTAAATGGAGCAGGGAAAGCCTGTTCAACAAGTGGTGTTGGCACAACTGGTTAGCCACTTGCAAAAAAGCGAACTCAGACCCACAGCTAACACCATGTACAAAGGTAAAATCCAAATGGATTAAAGACCTTGATATCAGAACTGAAACTATAAGGTATATAGAACAACATGTAGGTGAAACACTCCAGGACATTGAGACTAAAGGCATCTTTAAGGAGGAGACGGCACTTTCCAAGCAAGTGGAAGCAGAGATAAACAGATGGGACTATATTAAGCTGAAAAGCTTCTGCATCTCAAAGGAAATAGTGCCCAGAATACAAAGGCCACCCACTGAGTGGGAGAAATTATTCACCCAATACACATCAGATAAAGGGCTAATATCCAAAATTTACAAGGTACTGACAGAACTATACAAGAAAAAAACAACTAACCCCATCAAAAAATGGGGAGAAGAAATGAACAGACACTTTGAAAAAGAAGAAAGGCAAATGGCCAAAAGGCACATGAAAAGATGTTCAACATCACTAATCGTCAGGGAGATGCAAATCAAAACTACTATGAGGTACCACCTCACGCCACTGAGATTGGCACACATCACAAAAAAGGAAAACAAGCAGTGCTGGCGGGGATGTGGAGAGAAAGGAACTCTTTTTCACTGCTGGTGGGAATGCCGTCTAGTACAACCTTTATGGAAAGCGATATGGAGATTCCTTCACAAACTGGAAATTGAGCTTCCATACGATCCAGCTATACCACTCCTAGGAATATACCCAAGAAACACAAAAATACAATACAAAAATCCCTTCCTTACTCCTATATTCATTGCAGCGCTATTTACAATAGCCAGACTCTGGAAACAACCAAGATGCCCTTCAACAGATGAGTGGCTGAAGAAACTGTGGTACATATACACAATGGAATACTATGCAGCCATCAGGAGAGATGAAGTCATGAAATTTTCCAATACATGGATGTACATGGAATCTATTATGCTGAGTGAAGTAAGTCAGAGGGAGAGAGAAAGACGCAGAATGGTTTCACTCATCTATGGGCTTTAAGAAAAATGAAGGACATTTTTAACAGTATCTCAGAGACAAGAGAGATGAGGGCTGGTAGGTGCAGCTCAGGACATGCAGCTCATCACATAGAGTGATGAGTGCAGTTGCAGAGATGACTACACTGAAAACTATCATAAAATGTGAATGAATGAGGGAAGTAGAAAGCCTGTCTCGAGTACAGGTGTAGGGGGGTAGGGAGGAGGGAATCTGGGAAATTGGTGGTGGGAATGTTGCACCGGTGAAGGGGGGTGCTCTTTACATGACTGTAATCATACAACTATAATCATGTTTGTAATCACGGTGTTTAAATAAAGATAAAAAAATAAATAAAGAAAAAAAATGAAAATACTAAAAATATTTACTCTAGACTCAAGATTTGTAAACTTTAGGAGACTTTGTCTAAAAAAAGAGAGAAAGTAAAAGAAAGATCTTGTATGGGTGGGGCACCAGAAAGAAAATGCCATAAAGGAATGATGTTTAAATCATCCATGTCTAAAAGTTAAATAGGAATAAATCAATTGCTTGTTTTTATAGTGAAGCTAATAAGTTTGTCTCGTTATAACCTAAAAATTCTTACCTGTTTTTAGGATTTTTTCTAATTTGTAAACCAAGGCATGAAATATGTTGTTGACATCCTGGTAGTTTACAGTCTGGCCTTGGGTAATAAGCTATATATTATTCATCTTAGTAAGGACCTCAAATATCAGCAGTCTCTGATGGTAAAAAGTCGATGAGAATAGAATATTAGAAACTGATAGAAATAGAATTTGAGATGATAGAAAGTTGAGATGAAGACTCCTGGTAATTAACAAGGGGAAAAATTAAAAATTTCTTTATGTAATTTGTGATACTTGAATGGAACTGAAAAATGTCATATTGGGTGAAGTAAGTCAGAAGGAGAAGGACAAATAAAAGATGATCTCAGTCTTTTGGGGCAATGAAATGATATGACAAGAGAATGGAGGTATCAAAAGTGGACAAACTATAAAGAGATAGAAAATCTAGAGAAAAAGAGAAATGGATGGGGCATGAGAAGAGAAAATCTGAAGGAAACATAGGGACAGAAGTCAGAAGTCTTGGAAACATTGAAGTGTAGAAGTGAGATAATTGTAAATCACTAAAGCCAACACTCCTATAAGCATGGAACCCAAAATACAATAGTTAAATTAAAAAATATGCCTTTTATGAAGGTGATCTGGGTAATGAATAGAAGGAGAGAGAAAACTCAGGGACATTGGTGAAGGGATGCTGACACTGGTGGTGGGATGAGAGTGGAACATTACTTGCCCAAAATTCTATTATTGGTTGCTTTGTAAATCACAGTGTCTGGCTAAAATTATTATTTTTAAAAGAAAGAAAAAAAAGCAAACTTCTCCTGCACCTGTCTGCCTGTGTTTCTGAATCCCTGAAGGTCTCCTCAGAGGCCTAGGGAGCACACCCCCAAAAAACTGCATTTTGAAGCTGACCAGTGAGTAAATTCTGGCTGTGGGGGTCACCGTCCAATAAGCTGAGCTCTTTGGTCTGCAGAGGTTCCACCCTGCTGTGCCTTTGTTCACTCTGAGGACTTCAAGGGAAACTTCTCCTGCGCCTACCTGCCTGTGTTTCTGAATAACTGAAGGTCTCCTCAGAGGCCTAGGGAGTGCACCCCAAAAAAACTGTCAACTAGAAGCAGCAGAAGAGCACCTCCACTTTGCTTCACGGCTGCACACTCTTTCTAACCAATGAACCCCACCACAACAAGCAGGAAAAATCACACTACAAGCGTGACAATGGGGAAACATCACAGGTAAACACCATGCATAGAGAATGAAGACAAAAGCTCGGATGACCTAATAAATTTCAACCACCTGATTAACCTCTCAGATAAGGAACTTAAAATAGCAATATGGAAGATGTTTGAAAAACTCAAAGAAAGCATAGATTGATCTGAACAGAACACAAAGACAGAAATCAGAAAACTCCAAACTGAAATAACAGATCTGAAAAACACGATAGCTCAACTGAAAACCTCAATGGATGGCCTCGCCAGCAGGGTATCAGCAGCTGAGGAGAGATTTAGAGTACTGGAAGATGTGATGCAGAAAAACTCAACACAACAGAAGAAATTGGAAAAGAACCTTAAGACAATGAACAGGCAATGGAAAAAGTACTCAAGGAATGCGAACAGACGAAAATAGAAGTCTTTGATAAACTCAACAGAAACAACATAAGAATCATTGGAGTCCCAGAGACCCAGGTAGGAGATGTCCAGGAAGAATCAACTGTCAAAGACATCATCAAAGAGATACTCCCAGAGTTAAAGACTATATGCAATCAAATCCTGCATGCCCGAAGAGTACCAGCTAAAAGAGACCCAAAGAAAAACACCCCAAGACACATCCTCGTTACAATGACAAATCCCACAGATATAGAATACTGAAAGCAGCAAGATCAAAAAAAGAAATTACATTTAAAGGAGCATCCCTAAGACTTACAGCAGACATGTCACAAGAAACTCTCAAGGCAAGAAGACAGTGGTGGGATATTGTAACAAGACTAAATGAAATGAATGCCTCACCGAGAGTACTGCACCCAGCCCGACTCACGCTCAGGTTTGAAGGAAGAGTACATAGCTTCATGGATAAACAACAGCTCAGAAACTTCACAGATGATAAACCAGCCTTAAAGGAAAAACTGACAGGTCTACTTTAAGACAAGAGAGACCAACAAACACAGCAAACTTATCTACAAAGATAATCCTATGACAATCATCTCCCTCAATGTCAATGGACTAAATTCACCAATGAAATGATACAAAGTGGCAAAATGGTCAAAAAGATGAATCCAACCTTCTGCTACCTACAAGAAACACATCTGAATAGTCAGAACAAACATGGACTCAAAAGCAAAGGCTGGAGGAAAATCATCCAAGCAAACAACACCCTCAAAAAAGCTGGGGTGGCCATATTAATATCTGATGACACCAACTTTATTCTCAGAAAAGTGGTAAGGGACAAAGATGGACACTATGTACTAATCAAGGGATATGTGCAACAGGAAGAAATCAGACTATTAAACATATATGCACCCAATGTGAGACCTGCAAATTATCTAATACAATTACTGACAAATCTGAAAGAAGAAAGCAATAATAACACAATAATTGTGGGAGACCTCAACACGGCCTTATCAATACTTAATAGGTCAACCAGACTAAAACCCAACAAAATCATACTAGCCCTGAAAAGAGTGATGGAAGAAAGAGGACTACTAGATAAATATAAGACACTCCATCCCAAAAAACCTGGATACACATTCTTCTCCAATGTACATGGGTCATTCTCCAGGATAAACTGCATGCTGACACATAAAACATACCTCCATAAAATCAAGAGGATAGAAATCTTGCAGGCTACCTTTGCTGACCACAAGGCTCTGAAATTAGATGTGAACTACAAAGGGACACAGAAGATAAACTTTAAAAATTGGAAATTAAATACCCTGCTACTGAACAACCAGTGGGTCCAAGATGAAATAAAAAAAATCAAAACTTTCCTGGAAACAAATGATAATGAAGACACAAACTGCCAAAATCTATGGGACACAGCAAAAGTGGTCCTGAGAGGACCTCTACAAGCACACATCATGAAGGAAGAAGGGGCATACCTGAATAACTTAATGACTCAGCTCAAAAAATTAGAAAGTGCCAACAAAAGGAACCAAAAATAGGGAGACAGAAGGAAATAACAAAGCTGAAAGCAGACTCAATGAAGTGGAAAACCAAAAACCAATCCTATAGATCAACGAAAGCAGAAGTTTGTTCTTTGAAAAAATAAAAGATTGATAGATCATTGGCAAAACTCACAAAGAAAGAGAGAAATCTGATAACCCATATTAGAAATGAAAAGGGGGAGATCACGACAGATATTGCAGAGATCCAAAGGGTAATCAGAGACTACTTTTGAGAAACTTTATGCTACTAAACATGAGAACCTAGAAGAAATGGAAAAATTCTTGGACAGTTACAACCTTCCACATTTAAGTAAGGAAGATGTAGCATATCTAAACAACCCCATCACTACTGAGGAAATTGAAACTGTAATCAAATATCTGCCAAAAAAGAAAGGCCCAGGCCTAGATGGATTTCCTAATAAATTTTTTCAAATCTTTCAAGAGGAGTTACTACCAATCCTAGCCAGGCTCTTTCATGAAATTGAAAAAATGGGAACACTCCCAAACAGTTTTTATGAAGCCAACATCACCTTGATACCAAAACCAGACAGAGATGCTGCCAAAAACGAAAATTACAGACCAATATCTCTGATGAATGCTGACGCAAAGATCTTCAACAAAACCCTGGCAAATAGGATCCAATGCATCATCAAGAAGATCATACACTACGACCAAGTAGGTTTCATCCCAGGAATGCAAGGATGATTTAACATCCGTAAATCTATCAACATCATATACAACATCAACAGGAAGAAAAAGAAAAATCACATGATCATATCAATAGATGCAGAGAAAGCATTTGATAAGGTCCAACACCCATTCTTGATCAAAACTCTCAGCAAGATGGGAATGGAAGGAACCTTTCTCAATCTAGTTGAAGCCATCTACCACAACCCAATGGCAATTATTATCTTCAATGGAGAAAAACTAAAAGCCTTTCCTCTAAATTCTGGTACAAGACAAGGCTGTCTGCTCTCACCACTCCTCTTCAACATAGTACTGGAAGTACTTGCTATAGCAATCAGGCAAGAAAAAGATATCAAGGGAATCCAGATAGGAAAGGAAGATGTCAAGCTCTCATTGTTTGCAGACAACATGATACTCTACTTAGAAAACCCTAAAGACTCTCCCAAAAAGCTTCTAGAAACAATAGACTCATATAGCAAGGTAGCAGGCTACAAAATTAACACACAGAAATCAATGGCCTTTTTATACAACAATAATAATATGGAAGAGAAGGAAGTCAAGACGGCAATCCCATTCACAATAGTGCCACACAAACTCAAATATCTTAGAGTCAACTTGACCAAAGATGTGAAGCACCTATACAAAGAAAACTATAAAGCCCTGCTCCAAGAAATAAGAGAGGACACACGGAAATGAAAACACATACCCTGCTCATGAATTGGCAGGATTAACATCATTAAAATGGCAATACTCCCCAAAGCATTATACAGATTTAATGTGATCCCCTTAAAAATACCCATGACATTCTTCAAAGAAGTGGATCAACACTTAAAAAGTTCATCTGTAACAATAAACACCCTCGAATAGCTAAAGCACTCCTAGGGAAAAGGCAAATGGAAGGCATTATTTTCCCTAACTTTAAACTGTACTACAAAGCAATAGTTATCAAAACAGCATGGTATTGGAATAAAGACAGACCCTCAGATCAGTGGAATAGGCTTGAGTTCTCAGACATTGTCCCCCAGACATACAATTACCAAATTTTTGACAAAGGAGCAAGAAATCCTAAGTGGAGCAGGGAAAACCTCTTCAAAAAGTAGTGCTGACAGAACTGGTTAGCCACTTGCAAAAAAGCGAACATAGACCCCCAGTTGACATCATGTACGAAGGTAAAATCCAAATGGATTAAAGACCTTAATATCAGACCTGATACCATAAGGTATATAGAACAACACGTCAGTAAAACACTCCATGACATTGAGACTAAATGCATCTTCAAGGAGGAAACTGCACTTTCCACACAAGTGGAAGCAGAGATCAACAGATGGGAATACATTAAACTGAGAAGCTTCTGCACCTCAAAAGAAATAGTGCCCAGGATACAAGAGCCACCCACCGAGTGGGAGAAACTATTCACCCAACACCCATCAGATAAGGGGCTAATATCCAAAATATACAGGGCACTGACAGAACTTTACAAGAAAAAAACCATCTGATCCCATCAAAAAATGAGGAGAAGAAATGAACAGAAGCTTTGATAAAAAAGAAATACAAATGGCCGAAAGGCACATGAAAAAATTGCTCCTTGTCACTAATCATCAGGGAGATGCAAATCAAAACAATGATGAGATACCACCTCACACCACAGAGATTGGCGCACATCACAAAGAATGAGAACAGTCAGTGCTGGCAGGGATGTGGAGAGAAAGGAACTCTTATCCACTGCTGGTGGGAATGCTGTCTGGTCCAACCTCTATGGAAAGCAATATGGAGATTCCTTCAAAATCTGAAAATTGAGCTTCCATTCGACCCAGCTATTCCACTCCTAGGGATATACCCTAAGAACACAAGAACACAATACAAAAACCCCTTCCTCACACCTATATTTATTGCAACACTATTCACAATAGCCAGGCTCTGGAAACAACCAAGATGCCCTTCAACAGACGAATGGCTAAAGAAACTGTGGTACATATACACAATGGAATATTATGCAGCCGTCAGGAGAGATGAAGTCATAAAATTTTCCTATACATAGATGTACATGGAATCTATCATGCTGAGTGAAATAAGTCAGAGGGAGAGAGAGAGATGCATAATAGTCTCACTAATCTATGGGTTTTAAGAAAAATAAAAGTCATTTTTGCAACAATCCTCAGAGACAATGAGAGGAGGGCTGGAACTTCCAGCTCACTTCATGAAGCTCACCACAAAGAGTGGTGCAGTTATAGAAATGACTACACAGAGAACTACCATAATCATGTGAATGAATGAGGGAACTGGAAAGCCTGTCTAGAGTACAGGTGGGGGTGGGGAGGGATGGAGGGAGATTTGGGACATTGGTGGTGGGAATGTTGCACTGGTGAAGGGGGTGTTCTTTACATAACTGAAACCTAATTACAATCATATATGTAATCAAGACATTTAAAGAAAGAAAAAAATGTTTCAAAAAAATAAAAGAAAGAAAAAAGAACTATGGATTTTGCCTGGTAACTGGCAAGGGAGGATTTTTTTCCCCACTATATTGCCTCACCAAGCTCCCATACTCCCTCAGTTCTGAGAACAACTGCTTTTTCTCAATCCTGAGGTCTCTCTCTTTCATGACTGTAGTCAGTATTCAAAGTATCACCCTGGTTTACTTCCTTCCTTCCCAGCACTGACACTCTAATTGTTTGGACAGTTTATTTCTTATATATATATCTTATATCTCCCAATTAGACAGTTGTATGAGGACTGTGGGTTTTGTTTTGTTTTGTTTTTGTCTATAGAACTCCACTCTATGCCCAGACCTAGTAGGGCCCTGTAAATATACTAGATGAGTAAGTGAAAGAATAATAAATGTTTCCCTCAGCTGTAGCACCAGTTAGTCAGGTGGCAGTAGGACACTTGTTCACAGTATTGTCAGGGCCTAGAAAACTTGAAGCGGCAGTGATCCTTACAGGTTGCCTGAGATGCTCAGTAAGGGATAGGGCCCTTGTGCTCTCTCAGATGTGGCAGGCTTCCGGCCATCACCCCTCTCTCCTAATAGGAACCACTCACAAACTTCTACCTCAGCCAAATTCTGCCTCCCCAGGTTTCCCCCATCACTATTTGGAGGAAGTAAGACCTGACCTCACTGCAGAACTGCAGTCCAGTGATAACTGCGGATCCAATAGGGTGTCAGAGAAGCACAGGGTAGAGTCCTTCCAGAGTCCCTGGTCTTTCCTGTGCTGCTGAGATTTGCGGGAACATCTCACAAATCAATATGTTTGGGGAATTCCAAGGGTTAATGGTCCCTAAACCCTCACATATAGAAGAGGTGAAAATAGTAAGGTTACATGAATCTTTGCCCCTTACATGCCAGACCTGCAGGGATTGCTCTGTACACAGAGACTCACACACACACATAACACTTCGTACATGCAATCCCCACACATGCACACAAGGCATCATATATGTGAATGTATGTGCACACCTAAGCATGTGATACATATAGAAACATGCCTACACAGGTAATACCCACACATGTGCACATGCACACATAATAAACACACACAAAAATACAATTATTCCCATAGTAGAATAGTTTTCCCTCTCATCAAAACTATTTCATATTTCAGGGAAAGCTACTTAATGATAAGAAACTCCCTGGCCTGTACCCTGGTCATTATGGCCATTATGGAGGTTAGAATTGACCCAACAGCTAAGTACACTGACTCAAGCAAACAAAAAATTTGCCTCTGCTTGAGATTTTAGAAATGGTGATAATGGGATGTTTTTTCCTGATAGCATACAATGAGGGTTCCTGAGGCCCCAAACATCCAGTTTCCCCTAATACATTCCAATTTAGTCTGTCATCCTGGTCTTAAATCTAGTTATAATTTCTGCTGTCAGTGTATTTCCCTAAGTGAATGTAGTAAACAAGATTAATGAATCCATCACTAAGGGGCTATTGTGCAAACAGGAGCTGATGAAGTGAAAGCAATTGCACTAGAAACCAAAGTTTGGGATCCTGGTGGAGATCTCGGAAAGCAGCAAGGTCAACAGGCCTTAGTGTCCTTATTTGTCCCTGAGAGGGATTCTCTACCCCACTCTCTGTTGGCAAATGGACCTCAGGCTTTCTTTGCATTCATGTGGCCATATTTGCTTGAGGAACATGCAAAAAGCACAGCCCTTCACTTTGAGGGACTTTGCTGGCACATAAAAGAAAGCTCTGGGCCGCTGCCACTCTGGCTTGCGCTCCCTGCCCGCAGCTGCAGTCCTAGGGTTGGTTCTCTTGTCCAGTCCACCGCCACTGCCCTGTACTTTGCTAGCTTGCTACTTGTCGGACAAGAGTCTTCATCGTAATCTGAGTGCCTTTCATCTGAAAGTTAAAGGACTCTGTAGAACTTTTGTCACACCGTTTGTGGGTCTTGCAGCTGCACATGTGTAAGCAATGGCTGCCATCTGGAAGAAACTCGTGATTGTTGGTGATGGAGATTATGGCTAGACTTGCTTGCTCATTGTCTTTAGGACAAGGACCAATTCCCAGAAGTCTATGCATCCACAGTATTTGAAAACTATTGAAACAGGTAGAAATGGCTTTGTGGGACACAGCTGGGCAGGAAGATTATGATTGCTTTTGACCACTCTCCTATCCAGACACTGATGTGTTTTTCCATTTGACAGCCCTAATAGTTTAGAAAACATCCCAGAAAAATGGACACAAGAAATTGAGCATCTCTGTCCCAATGTGCTCATAATACTGGTTGGAAACAAGAAAGATCTGCAGACCGATGAGCATACAAGGCAGGAGCTGGCCAAGATGCACCAGGAGCCATTCAAACCGGAAGAGGACAGAGATATGGCAAATAGGATAGCTGCTTTTGGCTACGTGGAATGTTCAGCAGAGACCAAGGATGGCGTGAGGGAGGTTTTTGAAATGGCCACAAGAGCTGCTTACTCTGCAAGCCAGACTCTGGAAGAAAAATATCTGTTTGCCTTGTCTCATGAAACCCTGCTGCAAGCACAGCCCTCATGCAGTAAGTTTTTGAAGCGCTGTTTATTAATCTTAGTGTATGATTGCTGGCCTTTTTTTATTTATAATTTACCCAAGATTACAAATAAAAAATCTTGCTACAGTATTTAAAAGCTAACCATGATTATTAATAGTGTTCAACCTGCCTGACCTACCAGTGTCATCAGGCTGACACTGCTCTAAACAGCACTCTCTGCACTTCACCTTACACACCACATGCTAATTCAGAGAATTTAACTTCTTGCTTCTTTCTAGAAAGAGAAGCAGTTGGTAACTTTTGTGAATTAGGCTGAAATAGCATTTGTACCCTGAGCCTGCCAGGAGTGATTTTGCAAAGCCAGCTTTGAGCACTGCTGGGTGTGGCCCCAAAACAAAACAAACAAACAAAAAACAAGGGCTGGGTAAATGTCCTTGGCGGGCCTCATGTGGCCTATATGCCATAGTTTGAGGACTCCTCTCAAGACTTTACTTTTCACTGTCTCTCAGAGTTAGTCTTGTTGTTTTTTGCCAGTTTGCTTGGTGACATATTCCACATGTTCAGCTATAATTCAATACCTGTTTTTCACTTCTTTGTTGTTTTTATTTAGCATCATTTCCATGTGTTTTGTCCTAAAAGACATTTTGTCCTAAAATGCTAAGTGGGATTTATCCTCGGGATACAAAAATGGTTTTATACATACAAAATCTGGATAGAAAGATCATATGTTGAGGCCAGGGCAACATGCAGCAGTAGGGCATTTGCCTTGCATGCAGCTGATCCAGGACAACCTAGGTTTGATCCCTGGGGTCCCATATGGTCCCCTAAGCCAGGGACAGTTTCTGAATGCATAGCCAGTAGTAATCCCTGAGTGTCACCAGGTGTGGCCCAAAAACCAAAAATAAATAAATAAATAAATAAAATAAATAAAGATCATACATCAACATGCAAAAGGTCATACTTCAGAAACCCACAGCAAACACATACCATGATGAAACAAGAGAACTTTTACCACTAAGATCTAGAATCAAGCACAATCCTTTCTGAAGAACAGAATTTCTTCGTAGGAAACGTGACTGCCTCACCCATCTGTTTCCTGCAAAGGACCTTGATCAGTGCAGCGCATCCGCATGGTTCTCTGCCACTTTCAGCAGACATGTGACACAACTGTGACCAAAGCAACTTGAGGGCAATGCTCCTTGAGAGAAAGAAGGGAATTTTTCTAAAAGGTTTTGCTCATTTTTAAAAAGGGAAATTGTCTCTCTGACCTCTGCCCAGAACTGAGGGAGGATGTGATGCCTGAACATGCTGATACATTTTGCCCCACGTAGAAAAAAGCAGGGAGCAGGGCTGCTAATATCCTTTAGTTCCGTGGGGGATGGAGCCTCAAAATTGCCCTAAGGTGGAGTTAACCTATTTTCAGATTTTGAATAATAGAAGATGGTAAATACTCTCATTGTCATGCTGTTTTGTGGTAGATTTTATTTTTCTGCCAATGAAGCCTTATTAGTCAGTCTGAGGTAGTTTACACATAATTAAAAACAATATTCACATTTCAGTTCTGTGTGACAAGTTGTTTATCACTCAGGTCATAGGTGCCTGAGTATGGCAGGGACTCTGTTCATCACTGCCCCTCCAGGACCTGGCTGTGGGAGACCAGGAGAGAACTTGTGTGTGCTTATGAATGGCATAGAAGGCCTAAAAGCTGTTGCTCTCGAGTGACATGATACCTATTGCTTTCACTCATGATCTTTGGTGAAAGTAACTTATAAGAATTTGCTTTCCTTCAAAAACCCTGGGATGTCCAATCCTGCCCACCATTCCTCCAAATGAAAAGATGGAGCTACAGGTAAATGATGTACTATCAGCAGATAGAAACTCACCTCACGGCTTGTGCATATGGCCTCTGACCAACAATTTCACTTCTTAGAAATTGGAGTTGCTCAACCATAAAATTTAATTTCTTAATATGTTCATTCCTTTTTCTACCATTGTGAAGTTACGATGAGCCATAAATACAAAGGCATTTTTAAAAGCACCAGAAAGGAATATCTAGAGTTTTGCTGCTCTGCCATGGTCACATCTATTCTGCCTCAGATTAGCAGGTGACCCACCTTGAAGTGAAGACATTTATTTTTTCAGGGCAAAATAGGGAATGTTTGTAGAGGAGATGGATGTGCAGGGCTGGAGTAGGCTGCCAGGTCTAAAGCTGGCCACTTCTAGGTAGCTGTCTCAGCTGCCATCACAAATTATTATTTACTAATTATTTACTAATACAACAGAAAAGTATTTTCTCACAATTTTACAGAAGCAGGTGCAAAATCAAAATGTCAGCCAGGATGGGTTTCTAGAGGTCTCTCTGTGGTTCATCCCTGAGTCTTCACACAACTACCCTTTGGAAATGTCCATCTGGGTCTTCATTCCTTGTTTCGTGAGGTTCTCTTGTAAAGGAAAAGTTTCCCCTGGGTTTGCTAACTGCCCTGATCACCTACCCCCCCCCTTCACAATTCTGGGAACTTAAGTTTCCCCTGAGTTTCCTAACTTCCCTCATCACTCACCTCCCTTCACAATTGTGGGAACGTGTAGACCCAGTTATAGTTTAACTTTCTTTCTGTTCTGACATGGTTCTAACCTGGTCATGTTAACCCTGTAAGCTTGCACCTGTACCTTGCAAAAATGTGATTGAGCAAATGCCAGATGTCATGTACTTCCTAAAGCAAATCAATCTACTGTACCTTTCTATTGTTTGAAATACTATATACAGCTTGTAAGCTCATGGCTCGGGGCTGGCAGTTTCTGGCTAATGCTGGATTCTAGCGCAGCCCCTGCATGCTTGTAAGAAAATAAACCCCCTGCTATTGCATGAGATTGTGGTCTTGGTGTCTTTGAACGGCGCATCATTCTCCTGGACTTAACACTCTAAATTCATATCCAGCCTAACTGCCTCCTCTTAATGTGAATGGTCTCTTTCAGATATAATCTCACCCTCAGATACTGCAAGTTAGAACATCACAAAGAAGTTTCATGGGGACATAATTTTACCTGCAACCGAACCATTTTTTTCCTCCCAGTAAAACATTGCCCACAGGAAAAATGCATACTAGTTTTTTTATTATAAGAGAATAGTTAGATGATAAGGAGATGGCAGAAGAAGAAGAGAGCAGGGCTAAAGTGATAGTATAGGGACTGAGGGCCTTGCCTTGCACATAGTTGACCTCCATTCAACATTTAGCACTCCATATAGTTCCCTGAACACCTCCCTCCAAATGAAAGAGAAAGGCTTTGCTGGTAGACATCACCCAACTCTGAGGTTCTATCTACATGGACATCAGGGACAGCAGACACAAGAAAGAGGTGTGCTGGTCATGCCCTTTTTGGCTGAGATACCACCAGTTTGGTGTGTGCAGGCAGATTGTTATAAATAAATGAAACCCAATGCAATAGCATTAAATTTACACAAAGAGCTGTGTAAAACCCAAAATTAACTGAGGGAGTTTAAATACTTATGAAAGTTTATTTATCCTTTTTATAGGAACCTGTGCATTAACTTCATCTTACAAAACATCCTAATTTAGGATCCTCAGCAAGATGAGAATCTTAGCTAATCCATTGAAATCTGGGTGAATGTTCTTTACATGGCTTCTTACATGTACCTCTTCCTATTTTGTTCAAAGATAAGGAAAGTATGGAAAAGGAACTATGTAAACTATAAAATGTTATTGTGATGTTATATTTAAGGGAAATACAGACTTTTGCTAGCATTTTTTGTTGGTCACCATTACATACTTAATTCTAAGCCCTAAAGAAAAGTCAGTGGATGTTCAGAGGAACTGATTTAGAATCCTTTTATGGAGTGTTCCCATTTGAAGCTGCCCTCTGTTATATACACACAGCACAGACTTAGATCCAAGCAAAAAAATTATCATCAGAGAATTGTTTAAAAAATGTTTTATTTGGGGGCAGAGGGGACTCTCATGTGGTGATTGTTGGCCAGCCAGGCTTGTAGTTCAATGCAAGGACCTAAGTGTTAGCACCTAAATTCTGAATAAGGAGGGATGCCATTTTGTAAAAGCCACATGGCAGGCTTATTCTTAGGTTCTGAGCAGGGCGAAACACCATTTTGTAAGGACCACATAGAACCACATGCTGGGGCTTCAGAAGCCTATTTCCATAGACCCTGCTTCAATCTACCTGGCCATACCAGGTAGCCTATCAGGAAAGGACATGGGAGCAATAGGAAAGGAATTGTAGACAATATTGTTTGTTTACTAAAAAACAAATGGGGGAATTGTTGTGTATGTAAATATTTTAGGGCATTATTATGTTACTGACCCTAACCTGATTGGTGATTGTGCCCTACCCTAGGGTGTGACCTGGCATTCTGCCCCAACCAATGATTCCACCATTGGTTGGTATCTGATCCCACCATTGGGTGGTACCTGATTCTGGGGGATAAAAACAAGGGTCTGTGGAAGGCGAGAGGCTTTTTGCTGGAACTGAGGCTGAGTCTTTGGACTTCAGTCTTGTCCACCGAATAAAGCTAATATTTCCACAAGCCTGACTGTCTTCGAGCTGTTTACCCGCCGTTTCACCTCAGAACCGTCGGCTAGACAGGGTGGCAGACGTGTGCTCCGAGCTGAAGGGGAAAGACCTCATCCTCCATCCCTCCATCAGTCAACCTCTTCAGGGGCTGACTTGCAACAGAAAGGTACCCCTAGATAAAAGCCAATTATTTTAAGGATCATCAGAAAGCTAGAACCTCTCTATATCCCTATCCTATAAATCCCATTCGCAACTTTGTGCAGGGTTCTTTCATTCCTCGTGAAAGAGAATCCTGACTGATCAGTTAGGAGCTGTTGACAGGTGGAATAAAGTTAAAACTTTACTCCAATTTGTGTGGTCTTGTCCTTCGATTTCTGGACCCAAACACTGAGGATGTGGTCTGCTCTGATCCTGTGGTGCTGGCATACTGGAGCTACCCCAACAGTGCAAAGGACTTCACTCAGTGATATCTGAAGGAGCATATGGTGCCAGAGATAGAACCAGAATTGGGCAGCTAACCCCCTGTACTATCTCTTAGCCTCTGAAAGCATTTTGTTTCAATCGCCTAACCTCCTCAAAAGAATTCCAGGGGCCAGAGCAATGGCACGGCAGTAGAGCATTTGCCTTGCTCGTGCTTACCTAGGATGGACCACGGTTTGATCCCCCGGCATCTCACATGATCCCCTAAGCCAGGAGCAATTTCTGAGCCCATTGCCAGGGGGTAACACTTGAGCATCAACAGGTGTGGCTGAAAAACCAAAAACCAAACAAACAAACAAAAAAAGAATTTTAGTAGCTACCAAAAAGAAAGTGTACTGGATTGTTTTTATGTCTTATTTTGGTAAATGGGTCTTCTCACAGTTCTTATACAGTCCTGCTCAGGGAAAGGAACATCATCTTTAGGGCTTCCAGATTGGCTTAAATGAGGCAGAACTAGTGACATGAAGTGTTGAAGTAAGTGGGTCTATCTGCTCAGCCCTTCTCTAGTCTGCTGCACTCCCTATCCAGGGCTGATTGAGCACATGAGCTCTGGCAGAACCAACATTTCCATCCCCTTGAGTCACCAAGGGATTCTCCGCCTGGTGCTGCCTCAAACTATTTAGTCCAATTGCAGGCACAAAGTGAAGATGAAGCAATTTTTATTGTTCTTGTCATCATTAATCCTTTAATTAAGGTCTCTTTTATTCATGTCGATATCCTTCCCCTCTCTCCACTCCTTTTCTTCTAAATCACATTCATTGGGCTGGCTTCTCCAAGCTCTTCCAGCTCAAATTTTAATTAAAGTGAGTCACAAGCCTTGAATTTCTAATGAGCCTCTTCTCTAGATTCCATTAAAACTCCTAGTGGCCACACTCACTGCAGCAGTGCACATTAAATGGAGTTATTAGTATTATTTTTAATAGAGGCAACCCCTAGTCAGAGGTTTTGAGCTTTAATTTGATACTCTGGTGTGAGACTACCCACTTTTCTTACATTTTATGTGTATGTCCAAGTCTACATCACTGAATATGTCAATAAAAAAAAAGCAGGAGCTATATGAGCAGATCCTTATCCTGAGAGAATTTACCCTGTTTTAAGGAAGACTGAGCATCTGTCATGACTAGGAGCTTTGCAGGTGACTGAGATATCTTCTGGGTAGCAAGACTTCTTTCATTTTACCCAGTGAATGAAAGTTTCCTAGAATACTGACTAAAAATAGAACTGGTTTTTTCTTGGAGCTTAGCCCCTCATTCCATGAGTGGTCAATCTAAGTTACATACCGAGCATCCAGGCCACAGAGATACTACAGTGGTAGGGCATTTGCCTTACATGCTGCAACCCAGGACAGAACGTGGTTCCATTCCCAGTATTCAATATGGTTCACCTAGCCTGCCAGGAGCGATTTCTGAGCACAGAGCCAGGAGTAACCCCTGAGCGCCACCAGGTATGAACCAAAACCAAAACAAAACAAAAACTGAGCATCCCAGTCATGTGCTAGGCACCAAATCTCATCAGGAAGATGATATTTTTTCCAAGCTGAACTTCAAGTAATATCCAGATAAATGGAGTGCTGCCAAGGACATATGGGATGCTGTTGTCTGTTTTATAATTTATTGTAGAATATAAGAGCCAGAAAGAACCTCAACAAACCCCAAGTCCAATGCCATCATTTTATTACAGACTAGATGAGGTTAGAAAATGACAAAAAATGGTGCCAGTGGACTATAGTGGACTTGACTATGCACCAGTCTGATAAATCTATGTTTCTCCTTACCCTTGCACCTTTCCCCAGTGCAGTCTAACACCAGTCCCTTCTAAACAATAAGTAAATAATCCCCTAGGCCACCCACAAAGAAACAAATGACTGGATTATATTTTATGTTCAACTCAACTTTTCTCTCTCATCCAACATCCAACTAAGGAATAGTAATATTTTGTGCTCTTGGTGCATGAGTCCAGGTAATTAGCAAAGTGATTTCATCTTCCCATATTCTTCACATCTCCTCCTTTAATAATTGCATTTTCATTACCAGAGCATACACAGCCTATCTTCATAAGCATCCTGGATTTTAGATGCACAGTAAATTGCATTTAATCCTACTCCCATGAGGATGCTCTCCAGCCCACTACACATTTAGTTGGAAACTCTCTTCTAAAACCTTCCCAAGAAATGAACCATGAAAGCAATCATTTCTCTTTCTAGGAGATAAAAAAATTGATCCCTACCTTTTATTTGAAGGTTACTTTGACTCATGTGAAAACCTAACTTTACTTTTTTCGGGGGGGGGGGAAACATACTCAGCACTGCTCAATGGGGCTAATCCTGGCTCTGCCCTCAGAGGAATTACTCCTGGCAGTGCTCAAGGTATCATATGGGGATTGAACCTGAGTGTGTTTCATGCAAGATAAGTGTCCTACCCACTGTACTATAATTCTGATTCCCCCAACAAATTTTGATGTTTGAGAACTGGTAATTATAGGATTGCTTGCCATACCCCAACTATAAATATCATTTGCACATCATTAAGAAAATAAAACAGGGACAGGCATTTTTGTTTCAAAAATTAAAAACAATAACAAGGCAACAACAACAATAAGGTATGGCTGTAAAGGTCCAACTCTACACTTTTCCCCAGAACCAACCAGGGCTCAGTTGACAGCAATCTTGTACTCCTCCAAGACAGAGGGAAACTGGAAACTGGTGTGTGGGCAGGCTTTGGCAGTTCCAGACTTCTTCACCTCAGCTCCAAGGGCTACCTGGGAGCCATAGAGCTTGGCCAGTAGGCTGCTGTTGACCAGGAACCTGGTGCCCAGTTACATGGGCAGTGTGGGAATACCTCCATCCTGAATCACTGAGATCTCATTGGTCTTCATGGCCAGACCGCCATTGGTCATGGTGATATATTTGCCCCACACAGCGGGGTCCACATTCACAGCTGGGGCCAGCACTTCATCAGGGTGCATCTCTGGAGTTCTCTTATCAACAGCCCCCGTCAGCACAACGGTGTTCTCAATGGCCATCTTCCTTTTGCAGTGGGCAGAGCTGTTGCTGGTCCCATGTGTCATATAGTGGACCTTCAGGCTGCCTTTGGTGATGAAACCCACCCACAGATGTTGGAAAAAAGAAAACATGTTTGAAAGTGAGGTCACAATTTGGTTTTCCTTCCCTTTTCCATGGCTTTGATTTTTATTTTTTTTGGTCTTGATTTCTACTGGATGTTTTCCTGCTCAAGTTCACACATTTTACTGGAGTCAACATGGTTTTTGAGGTCCTTTTTTCTAGCCATGTGTTGCATCCTTTAAGTGCCCGTATCATTTTTGTTTTCATTTCAAGAATGTTTTCTGCTTGTCAGCCTAGTATCTGTTCCATTCCTTTGCTTTGGTCTTTTGGTGTATTCCTCTTATACATACCTTGAATTTTCTTTTCATATCTCTTCTTTTTATATCTCATTTTCTTCTTGTATATTATATCAGATATATCTTTTTTATTCTGATATTCTGATAGTTGTTTTTCTACTTTTCATGTTCTGTTTGTCTTAAGTTGCACATTATTATTGTCATTGGTCACTTGTGTTTATTTTAGTTCAGTTTTAATTTTTAATTTTTTCTTCCATGTTGAATCATTTTCTGAATTGACCTTCATTTTATATCTTTTCTGAGACTTCCTAATTTATTTTTTGTGGTGTTTCTACCATTTAAAAATAATTCATACAGTCTGGAGAGATAGTACAATGAGCAGGAAGGGTGTTTATCTCACACATAGCCAACTCAGGTTTGATCCCCAGCACCACACATATTCTGCCAACCCTGCCAGGAGTGATCCCTGTACACAGAACCAGGAGTAAGCCCTAAGCACAGCTGGATGTGGCCCAAATACCTTCCCAAAAAATAATGATTCACGGAGCTGGAAAGATAGTGCAACCAACAGTACGCTTTCCTTGCTCATGGTCAATCTGGGTTCAATTCCCAGCACCACATATGGTTTCTTAGTATCACCAGGAATGATCTCAGAGTGCAGAGTTAGGAGTGATCCCTGAGCACCATAGGTTATAGCCCCCTCTCAAAAAAAAGGTTTTCAGGATGGTCCTAAGGAAAAGAAATAGATAATGGATGGATGGATGGATAGATGGATAGATGGATAGATGGATAGATGGATCGGTAGGGAGGTAGGTAGATAGACAGACAGACAGACAGACAGACAGACAGATAGATAGATAGATAGATAGATAGATAGATAGATAGATAGATAGATAATGATTTGAGGACTAGAGAAATAGTATAGCAGCTTAGGCTTTTGCTCTGTTTGTGGCAGTCCTGGTTTGATACTTGATTGTGAACCCTAAGCATTAAGCCAGTGTGGCCTCAAAATAAAACAAAAAGCAAAACTTTTTAAAAAAATTTTCAAGTTTAAAAAAATGTCAAGTTTATTTAGCTTGCCACTTATGGAGATATTTTATGAATCTTTTTTATCACTTACATAGGAATATTATTCTGACCCCTTCCTTCTCTAAATTACGTTGGGTGAGTTTTTCACAATTTGTTTCTATTGCTCTTTTTTATTTCGATTTGGTTTTAGGGAAATGATCTTTTTTTTATACTGTTAGGACTATGATTAAGCTTCTAGTTTACATTGATTTTAGGAAACAATCAAAATAATAGTTTCTTCTTTCTGTTATCGTCCTTCCCCTTGTGTTTTTTCTTTCCCTGGCCTCTGTGGTTCCTGTCTTGTTCAGTTAGAATTCTTACTTCAAGGGCCAGAGCAATAGCACAGTACTGAGGACATTTGCCTTGCACTTGGTTGACCTGGGTTCAATTTCCTGTAACCCATTCGTCCCCTGGTCCTGCCAGGAGTGATTTCTGAGTGCCACTGGTTGTGTGTCCCCAAACAGACAAACAAACTTAAAAAAAAATTCTTACTTCCCACAGTTTGTCTGAATACTAGGATTTGGTACTGAAAACCCTACTTGGTTGGGTTTTCATACTTTTCAAGTTCTCTCCAACTTCCCCTAGGACTCTGTGCTCATTATCAACTAGATCCTGCAGAAACCCTGCTGGTTCCAGCTACTGGTTTCACCTAGTTGCATTATATCTTCCTGCAATACTTCAGCAGCCTTGAAAGTTCCACTCTTCAGCCTTCACAGGCCCCTTGTCTTAATTCTGCATGGATGTTGACACCAAGCAGATGTTGTAGTTGTCCATGTCTTGTCTCTCTCCATTTATATTTGGAGATTTGCAAGCATGTCTTTAATTTTTTTGTGGTGATGGTAGTTATTATTATTGTAGTGTTGAGGTCACTCATTGTATGGGGAATCAAACTTGCAGCTTCATGCATGTAAGACAGTTACTTGATTCTTGTGTCACCTAGACCCCCAGGTCCAAATGGTCCATTTGTTTTGTTTTGTTTTGTTTGTTTCTTATACAAGGATGGAACTCAGGGACTCTTACATTCAGCATGCACTCTACCACTGAGTCACATCCCCAGACCCATAGGCTCATTTTCAAACTTTTTATGTCTATTTGTTTGTTTTCCCCTGATGGGTGCTCTTAAGTGTGTTCAAGAGGCTTAGGAATCCCTCCTGAAAATTTCAAATGGCCAAATGGATCAGAATTTAATGCAAGTGCACAAAGATGTGCTGGGGATTAAATGAGCCACCCTAGTTGTGCTTGGGGGACTCTAAGGCTGCATGCATTGATGCTTGGGGTTCACAGCATGCAAGGCATGTGCTTGTACTAAATGTATTGTGCACTGGCTCAGTTTTATTGCAGATATGACTCCTGGATTTTTAATTTTGCAATCTGTTATATATGCCATGGAGCTTTATGGAGACCTGGGTTACTTCCCAGGTTACTTTGAAGATGACTGCTGATTCTTTGTCGAAGACCTTTTAAGATAGAAAATGAGGGACTGAGGCCTGGAGAGATAGTACAGCGGCATTTGCCTTGCAAGCAGCCGATCCAGGACCAAAGATGGTTGGTTCGAATCCCCGTGTCCTATATGGTCCCCTGTGCCTGCCAGGAGCTATTTCTGAGCAGACAGTCAGGAGTAACCCCTGAGCACCGCCGGGTGTGACCCAAAAACCAAAAAAAAAAAAGAAAAAAAAAGAAAAGAAAATGAGGGACTGGAGCGATGGTGCAGTGGTAGGGCATTTGCCTTGCACATGGCTGACCTAGGATGGACCGTGGTTCGATCCCCTGGCATCCCATAGGGTCCCCCAAGCCAGGAACAATTTCTGAGTGCATAGCCAGGAGTAATCGCTAAGTGTCACCAGGTGTGCCTCCCCCCAAAAAAGATAGGAAAATGAGTAAGCTTGCTCCGAAATAAAACATAAAACACTATATGTAGGGGCCAGAGAGATAACACAGTGGTAGGGCTTTTGCCTTTCATTTAGCTATATGGTGGTTCGAATCCCGGCATCCCATATGGTCCTCCAAGCCTGCCAGGAGCAGAGCCACGATTAACTCCTGACTGCCACTGGATGTGACCCCCCCCCAAAACAAACAAACAAAAAACACCATATGTAGAATTGTTAAAAGTGAGAGAAATGTCCTCTACCAAATTAGTTGAGATTCCTTGGTTAGTGTGTGAATAATGTCACAGATCATCTGATTATTGGCAATTATGCTGCAAGTGAGTTGGGTGAAGTGGGGAGTGAGGGAAGTAGCCTTCAGAAAAGATTGCTCCACCTCTCTGCTCAACCTTGGAAATCCCTGTGGGGGCATAGAGGGAGTCAGAACTTGGAAGGTCTGTTACCAGGACATACAGTATGGCCATTCTCATACCATGAGTTGCACTTGAAGACCACATAATCTTCATGGCTCAGGAATGGGGTAATAGAGGAGGTAGTGGCCATGGACTCAGGCTAGAGCAATAATTTGCTCTTTGCAGGGAAAAGGAAGGATTTCATGTGCCCAATGTTCTAATACCACACCCTACACTTCTTTTCAAGATTGTCCTCCCCTCCCCCGATTTGGTCTTGGTAAACTCAGTTTTGTAGACCAGTTTTCAAGTTCTATTGTCTTTGACCACTTGTTTCCTTTTTATGTATCTTTATATTCTACACATGAGAGAGCTCACTCTGTGTCTGTTTTCCCTTCTGACTGACTTCACTCAAGCTTGATACTCTCCAGATCTATCCACATAGCAGCAAATTATATGATTTCATCTTTTATTCCCTAATTTCCACTGTATATATTCTACTGTATACATGTGCCAGATTCTTTATCCAGTCATCTGCTCTTGAGCACTTGGGCCCTGACATACCTTAGTTACTGTAAATGATGCTACAATGAAAGATTCTTTCCTTAGCCCTAGTTGTGACTAGAAATAGACTTACATCCAGATATTTTTTAATCCTGATTCCTAAGAGCAGCAATCTGGTTGTCCCATATTATCTTTCCAACCAAAGATCTGTCTTAAACAGCCATAAGATCAAACAACAATTCACAGGGGAAATTATAAAATATCTTGAGAGTAATGAGAATAGAAGGCCAGAAAGACAATATAGGAAGTAAATTGCTCAGCTTGTAAGCAGCTGACCTGAATCGATCTTTAGTAACACATGGCCCTCTGAGCACTGACTGCCAGGTGTGACCTCTGAGTACAGAAATGAGGGTAGGGTCTGGAGTGATAGCACAGCAGGTAGGCCACTTGCCTTGCATGCAGTTAACCCAGGTTTTATCCCAGCATCCTATGTGGTCCCCCAAGCTTACCAGGAGTAATTTCTAAGCCAGGGGTAACCACTGAGCACTGCCAGGTGTAGCCCCCAAACAAAAACAAACAGAAAAAGAAATGAAGGTAGCTCCTCAAACCATCAAATTTAGCCTAAATACTGCTCCAGAAAAGGGGGGATCAAACTTAAATTTATTACACCAAAATTTAGGGAATGCTTTGATAAACTGTTGAGAGGGAAATTTTCTAGTTATTGGTGCTTATGCAAACAAACAAACAAACAAAACACCAAAACTCAAATCAACAATCTAATATTGTACCTTAAGTAATAAGAAAAAGAGCAAATTAACTCCAATGCTAGGTAAAGGAAGGAAATAATGAGATTAGAACAGAAGTAAATAAAATAAAGGATAAAAATAATTGAGATAATAAAACCAAGAGTTGGTTCTTTTTTTTGTTTTGTTTTGTTTTTTGGCCACATCTGGTGACACTCAGGGGTTACTCCCGGCTATGTCTCAGAAATTACTCCTGGTTTGGGGGATCATATGGGATGCTGGGGGATTGAATCGCAGTCCGTCCTAGGCTAGCATGCGCAAGGCAGACAGACGCCTTAAGGCTTGTGCCATCGCTCCTGCCCCGAATTGGTTCTTTAAAGTAAACAAAATATGCCAATATAGAAAAATCAGTTGTATTTATGTATACTTACAATAAGCTAAAAATAAAAGTAAGTAAACAAACCCAGTTCCTGAAGATATTGTACAGCAAATATGGTACTTATATTGCAAGAATCAGATCTGGGTTCAATTCCCCCAAGCCCTGCCAGGGATGATCCCTGAATGCATTAAGTGCTGAGCACAGCCAGATATGGCCTAAAACAAACAAACAAAACAACAAAGAAAAAAAAACAACAAAGTGAAAAACTTTTATTTAGTAAAGATAGAGATCAACAATCACAAAACATTTACACAGAAAACTTTTTTTAATATAATTTTTGTTTTGATCGTAGTGGCTTATATATTGTTGACAATAATATTTTAGGTACGTATTAACATAATATAATTCCTGTCACCGATTTATCTTCCCTACACCTCCGTTCCCATCCTACCTCCCATTTCCTCCTCCCTCACTCCCGGGGCTGCTAGAATTTGTGGTTCCCTCTGAGCCTAGCTTACTACTTAGTGGTCCTACACCTGTTTTGGTCTTGGTACCTCCCTTGTTTCCTCCTCTAACTGAGAGGCGGTACTAGATAGTTCCAGTTATGTGGTTTTGTTTGAAGAAGAGAAAAGTAATAAACTGGGGTAAAAATCAAATACGCCAAAAGTGGGCGAAGTCCTTCTAGAGGCTCTCATCATCGGTTTGAGAGATGAAGGGGAAAAGGAAGGTGAAACACCCCAACAGTACAAAAAGAAGTGTCAAATAAAATATCCAGTGAGCACTCCAACAATAAAGATAAGCACCACATAAAAGCCATGGTCTTGAGATAAAAAAAAAAAAAACATG
>NC_064852.1:62973206-62978206 GCF_024139225.1 Suncus etruscus | reverse complement strand
ACTCTGCTTTGTCTGCCTGGCTTGTTACATCAGAGGTAAGTGCCATTTTATAGAAAGTCACTGTGATCTCAGGTATGAGATGTGACTTGCCCAAGGCCTCATGGCCTGCCCCTGGAAGATCTGCCTATGGGTTCCACACAGCCCGGTGCAGAACTGACTCTCCCTTTGCACCTCCCATCTAGGGAGCTGACTGCTCAGACACTTTACTTTGATGACCTTTTCTTCCCCTCTGCCTTATTTTCCCCTCTATTTCTGTGTCACTGTTCGGGAGTTGACTGGCAATCTATGTCAGGATATGTGCCTCTGGCCACGCTCTGATGGAAATTCATAGGAAACACCACTGGGCTTTGCTGTCCCAAGCCAGCACAGGCCAATCACAACTTTTCAAACCCAAGGCTGGGGCCTTTGGCTTTCTAGTGCTGCTGGCAGAACTGGCACAGTGTTTGACAATGGAGAAAGATACATTCCAGGTGTTTTAAGATCCTTTTTCCATGTAAAATTAGGGTTCTCCAAATTTTGGTTGTCTATAAGGTCCCTAAATTTGGTCCTTCTTTCTTTTTTTAAAATTTTTTCCTTTGTTTTGAGGATCATACTCAATGGTGCTCAGGGCCTATTCCTGGTTTTTTTGACCAGTAGTACTGGATATGCTTGGGGAGCAATAAGTGGCACCAGGAATTCCAACCAGGGCTGACTATATGCTAGGCAAGTGCCTTAAACCCTGTTCTATCTTTCCGGTTCTAAAATTTTAAAAAGCATTTGAATGGTTTGATTTTGGCAGTTCTCAGAGGTCTTAGCTCAGGGTTCTATACTACAGAGATGGTGTTTAGAATTCAAACGAGGGTCTTGTTCTTTCAAACTTGTTCTTTCAAAGCCTACCTAATAAAGAGATAAATCCATCTCCACCGCCATCTCTTTCTGGTGGCAACAACCTCATTAGTTCTTTTGCACAATTAACTCTTGGTAATTAAACAGAAGCTAAGACTATGTGTCATTTTCAAACTTAATCCATTAAATAACAATGTCTAATTTTGAAATCCCTCTTCAGACAAGGAGAAACTCATGCATGTAGGGTAAGAATTCTCCTGATACACTCACCTAAATAGAATTATGTCAGAGGACAGAGGCTTAACTTTATCCTTGTTGGAAATCCTATAATTAAAACTTAATTAGAGACAATGTTGGCCAACATTTGGGTGGTGCCCCATTGAAAAGTTAAATAGCTGGGTGTAGATGGTGACCTGAAAATCTTTGCAAGGAAAGGAAACATGTTGACCCTCATCTGTCTTCTGCAAATGCAGTTATTCAATTTATATTTTCTTCATATTGATGTATCATGGATTTACAATATCAGAGGTTTGAGGTCAGAGAGATACTATGGGGTCAACGTGCTTGCCTTGCACAACCCTTACTAGTTCCAGAGTGCAGCTTCATGCATAGAACACACCATTTCCTCTTCCAGAGTTTTTATTTCCTGTCTTTTTCTTCCCTCCGATCCCATCTCCTCAGCTAATCATCATTTTGTTATCAGTCTAAGTGCTCGTTCTCTTGTTTGTCCTTTGCTTTGTTTCTTTATGTTCCAAGTATGAACAAACTTATATATTTGTTCTTCCCTTGTTAATTTATTCTGCTTATCTCCATCACTTTACTTTCTATCCATGTTACTGCAAATGCCACTGTTTATGTGCCTGTGTAATATTCCACTTTTTATTTATACTTCAGCTCTTCTCCCCACTCATTCTTCCATAGAATTTTAGTGGTTTCCATGCCATAGCAAGAGTAAATAGAGCTGCTATAGTTTTGGTATTTTTTCTTTTAAAATTCATAGTCTCTAGATAGGCACCTAGAAGTGGAAGTGGTGAAACATATCATTTAAATTTAATTATTATGGATCTATACCCAATGGTGCTCAGGGGCCCACATGGGTGCAGGGATCTAACCCAGACCTCACATTTGCTAGGCATGTGTTTTACCACTTGAGACATTTTTCAAATCCTATTTTCAATTATTTCAGAGGGGAATGGATTATTTTGGACTATTCCCAGCACTGCTCAGGGATTAATTATTCTTAGTTCTGTGCTAAGGAGTGACCCCCAGTAGTGCTTAGGGGATAGTATTTAGTTCTAGGGACTGAATCAGTGTTGGTATCATGCAAGACAAATGCCTTCACATCTATATTAACTCTTTTTTTTTTTTTTTGGTTTTTGGGCCACACCTGGTGATACTCAGGGGTTACTCCTGGCTACATGCTCAGAAATTGCCCCTGGCTTGAGGGACCATATGGGATGCTGGGGATTGAACCGCAGTCCGTCCTAGGCTAGTGTGCTCAAGGCCTTACACCCTGTGCCACCGCTCTGGCCCCTGTAGTAACTCGAGCCCATATTTTAAATGTTTTAGGAGTTTCCATATGAGTTTATATTGTGGATATCTTAGCCAAAAAAAAATCATCAAATATTTAAAATACACTGTTAACAGTCTGTGTTTCCTCCTCCAGGCTTTTATTTACACACAATTTAAAAAAATATGTATTTTAATTGAGATCATTGTGTATACAGAAATCATTCTAAGCCAGGTGTTTGACAAAGTGACTTTTTTTTTTTATAATTTTTTTGTTTTTTGTTTTGGGGGGCCCACACCCGGTGGTGCTCAGGGGTTATTCCTGGATGTCTGCTCAGAAATAGCTCCTGGTAGGCATAGGGGACCATATGGGACACCGGGATTCAAACCAACCACCTTTGGTCCTGGATGGGCTGCTTGTAAGGCAAACGCCACGGTGCTATCTCTCTGGGCCCACAAAGTGAATATTTTATCTTTTCTTCAAGCATAGGAAGTAGGAATTGCCTTGTATAAAATAAAGAACCTGGCCATCATCCCACTGTGGAATGGCAGAGCAAGGAGCAAAATCCCCAATCTTACCTCAGTCTGTGCTCATTATATTATAATGGCATCTTGAACGCTTTTCAAACATTTGACATTTGACATTAGGGGAAATATTTTTTTAGTTATAAACCAAATTAACAAACAAGCAAGCATAGCAATTAGAGCACATGTACGGTCAGGAGTTCCAATCCCTGGAGTTTCATATATGCTGAGTGAGATCCTGGTAGCTATGTTGGTTGAGCCTGTGCTGTGATTCTCAATATAACAAGCAATTTCTTTTTTTTTTTTTTTTGTGGTTTTTGGGTCACACCCGGCAGTGCTCAGGGGCCACTCCTGGCTCCATGCTCAGAAATTGCTCCCGGCAGGCACGGGGGACCATATGGGACGCCGGGATTCGAACCGATGACCTTCTGCATGAAAGGCAAACGCCTTACCTCCATGATATCTCTCCGGCCCCAACAAGCAATTTCTGACCGCACCACAGTCAAGTGTGTTTTAGTACCACACAAAAAAAGAGTGTAATCCTGGCAAACACCACAGTACAGAGATGCTGTGGTATGTGAACCAGAAAATGTGAGCAAGTGTGAGTACCACAGAGACCCCTGGTGTACAATACAACCTTAACTTTACCGTGACATTTAATCTAAGAGTACAACTTCCAGCTAACATGCATATATTATAATATATAATATATATAAATATATTATATATTATAATATATATAACATGAATGTATGCACCAAACCAGGGGTCCTCAAACTTTTTAAACAGGGGGCCAGTTCACTGTCCCTCAGACCATTGGAGGGTCTAACTATAGTAAAAACAAAACTTATGAACGAATTCTTATGCATACTACATGTATCTTATTTTGCAATGAAGAAACAAAAGAGATACAAATACAATATGTGGCTCGCAGGCCATAGTTTGAGGACCACTGCACCAAACTAATAAACTTAAAATATCCTAAGGCACAACCGCTGATGAGATCTACCCCTACTGTGTGTACAATGCCAGACATCATAATGAAAACATCAACAATAACATGGGAAAGGGGAGAGAGGGGGAACAGACCATTATTAAATGACCCAAAAACAAAATTGTGAATAAGTAAGAAAGGAGCTCAAGGTCCATATTGGCCTCATGTTGGAGTTAGAGAATGAGGGACTTATTGTGCCATTCATTCATTCATTCATTCATTTAAGGTGGCTAGATGCCACATTACTGGAAACTCTGTGATCCTAAAAGCCACTGCCCTCTTGAGTTATGAAGCCTGATAGGCCCATGCCACAGAAACCAACTTTTTCAGGATTTACTAAGCTATTCTCACTCCTGCCAAGAATTTGGGATATACCATGGATATATCATAAGGAAATTGTAGTGTTTCCACAGCAGCTGGAAGGAACAATACCCAGATGGATGCCATTAGGTCAGAGGCTCTCACCAGGTTTGGTCCTCCCTTTGGTGGGGCTTTCTGCATAGATATTTTTGCCAGTGGATGATCCTTGGGACTCCTACTTGGGAGCACTACCAGAAGTACTTGTCAGTCAGTCAGGAAGCCCCACTCAGGTAGCCATGTACAAAGGAAAAGACCAGGGTCTCCCCCCAAAGGATCATCTGCTGAGGCCTGGATGCAATCTCACAGCCCCCCTCCCACCTACTCCACTTCTGGGGATCTACTTCTGGGGTGCCAAGATGCTGTGGGCTAAATGGCCAGGTCCTACTGGGCAGATGGTACCAAGGGACAATATTCTCAGCTGGCTTCAGAGGCTGTCAAGGATTTCCACAAAAAAATGGGAGTCTGCAGAAGGGGCACATATTGGGGTATGGGATAGCTAGAAGCATGAAATGGATATCTGTTGGGACTGTGAACTGTGGTAGTGCTCATGTCATGGCATCACACCTTTGAAGAAGTGTGAAGCTGTTCTCACCTTCACCATGTGGTAAACCACTGCTCCAACAAGCAAACAACAATCTCCTTCACTGGTGCTAGAGACTGACTAGCAACTGGGCTGGCACTCAGTTGAGCTCTGCACATCAAAGCTCCCACATCTTTCACAAACCGGCTATAGCATCTGGTTTTGGTTTGGTTTAGTTTGGGGCCACACCCTATGGTGCTCAGGGTT